>NW_010532830.1:14173-19208 GCF_000687285.1 Phaethon lepturus
TCAGCAGGGCAGCTTGCCACCCACCACATGACATGGGGTGCACACTGCAATGTTAATGCTAATAGGTGCGGCAGATCCTTTTTGTTCTCCCAGTAGATCCACCCTGGTACTATGTGATCCTGCAGTTTTTGAGAAGAAATAGTGTTTGCTGGTAAATGAACTCATCCTGGGTGCAGCACTGGACAGCAGAGGTGTGCTGCAAGTTTTCCAGTCTAAGCAGCGTCATTCGACAGTCTCACCGTCCAAGCTGGGAGATCTGGGAATAATAGAGAGTCCCTTTTTCTGTGGTCTGCTGCCTGAGATCAGCTCCCGCATGCCGAGTTTAACTGTTTGCTCTAAGCATCACCAGGGTGTTTTAAGAATTCAGGATTGCTCAGGTCACTTTCAGGCCAGTGCTTTACTTTTGTTCTTTTTTAGAAGTGGGAGCTATTTGCTTTCCTTCTTAGATGTGTGCTCATTTTCACTGAGGCCAGAGTTCTTTGTATCGCTGCATTTAATTGTGTTTGCTTTGTAAAGACTTTGCTGGGATTATGGCAGCATCTAATTTCTGTAGCTTTTCTGCCTCTGACAGGGGCTACCTGTGGACAGCTGCTTTCCTTGAGCTTCTCTGTATAGATCAGCCTGCGTTTGTAGTTTCCACTAGCTTCATGCCTTGTCCCTTTTCTTACAGATGGCTTCTATTTGAGGTCTTGGCGTTCAGGATGGCTGAGGAACAGACCCATAGAGATCTGTGTGTGTCTATATTTGAATAGTTGTTCTCACCCGTGCTCTGTCTCCGGTGTTGCATCCCAGAATAAGTCCTGTGTGTGTATGTATTTTCCTGCTCATTGCTCAGACACCTTGCTCCAGGCCGGGACTAATGGAGACACTGTCTTACAAATAAAGATTAAAAGAGTACAGTCTAGTGAAATCTGCAGTAAGGACTTTCCCCATTAAGAAGTCCCCTGTCTCAAATAAACACTCTGAAGTATTCCCAGGGTTTACCGTGCAATTTTACTTGAACATTACTTAAAACCTCTTTCTTTGGGTAGCTCGTGTCTTACTGGACCCTTGCCTGGTTGCTGAGGGTAGATTTTCCCAAGCATGTATTTTTGCCAGACAGGGAGTACGATAATTTTCTGCAAGTGTTTGAAGGGAATAATCAATAAGGGAATGAAGGACTTCTTTAGGACAATCCAAGTGAGTGTAATTAAAGGGTAATGGGGAGGCAGGAGGTAGAGCAAAGGTGCATTTAGATTGAATATCAGGGATCAGTGGGTTCTTTTAGAAGATGCAAAACTGTTATCTGATGAACATGTCGAGAGCCTGGCTGCTGGGACTGTTGACTATGGGATGGGACAGACCAAATGGGAGGGAGGTGGAGAGGAACTGACTGGAGAGACATCCACCAAATTTTTAGTTTTCATTGTTCCATGTCTGTCTGTGTGTTGCTCTGGAGGGCGAGCAGCACAGCATCCCCAGGGGAAACCCTCACTCTCCCAGATACGCTCTCCCTGCAGCCACCCTGTCTGCCCTCTTACAAGCAGGAGCGTGGAAGAAATTTCCCTTGCTTTCTGCTTGAGGGGAGGGGGCCCAGTATGTGCCATGACAGAGGGAGAGGGCTGAGAAGCCCCCCGTGGCCTGAGGAGCCCGGCGGGTCTCTGCGCTGCCCACTCTGTGCCTGCACGGTTGGAATTTTCCGGGAGCATCCCCCTCTGCCACCAACGTCGCTTTGCAAACTCCAAGAAACGCAACTCATGAAAACGCATTCTTAGTACACAGCTGACATGGTCAACATCTGGTTTCCAAAGAGAGTGCTGTGAGAGATTTGAAATTGCTGCACTGTGGAAAAAATGACTTGGGGTAATTATAGATACCTAACAATACCATTTAATTTCTTCTGCTGTGTCTTTCCTACATAGTATCTGGTAGTGCTTCAGAGAGCTGAATAATTCTGACAGAGGGCAGTGAGAGGGGTAGGTAAGGGAGAAAAAAGTCCCCCATGATTTCATTTAAGATCTGAAATGAAGGAGATGTAAGCAGAGGATTAGATGTTTTCAAGTCCTGCTCCAGAAAGGGGGACCTTTGTCTTTTCAGTGCATTGGCTATGAGAGGAGGATGTGGAGGATGGTGAGGGAATCTGAGGAAGACAGGACTTCCGAGCATAGACTCACAGGACAAGGGGGACCTTAGCACAAAGCCTCACTGGCAGCTGAGGTGCTGCTTGGCCCCACTTCTGCTGAGCAGGCCCAGAGCTTGGGACCACAGAGGAAAGGGAGGCAAAATTTATAATGTTGGACCTTTGACCAGTGGTGAGACTGACTGATCCAGGAGGCAATTCAGAGTGGCTAAAAGCCAGACCCCTGATCAAAAGCGCGTTTGCTTCCCCTGATACGGAGGGAGCCTGCAAAGACCAACCTCAGCGGGCTCAAGCGAGGACAAGCCTGGATCCCAGCAACGACTCCTCTCTGCTGCAGAAGTGCTGTCGCTCTGTTGGCACTGCAGTCCAGAGGTCCTGCGCAGGCTGTGTGTGTCCACAGCCAAGACTCCTCCTGGCAGCACAGAGCCAGCTGCAGCGATGACCTGTCCCCCAGGTGAGCACATTCCCTGGGGGCTGCTGCAGCAGAGAAGGCACTGTGAGGGGGCCTTTAGAAGAGGCTCAAGGGCCAAGTAGGAGACCCGTGTGGTGGTGAGAACATGGTTTAGGAGAAGCCCTCAGAGACTAAGTGGCACATGTGAAAGGGCACCGTGGGAACCATGGAGGGCAGAACTGGGGAGCAGTGGGCAAAAGTAGAATTTGAGGACATTAGATGTCAGTTCTAGCATCAGGCTGATGGCACCTAGGAGAGGAAGCCTTGGGCACTATTGAACCTTTCTGTAGACCCCAGCAGCAGGAGAAGGATGTTATGGGGGGTTGCTATTTGATTTGGCCTACAATACAGCTAGGGTCACAGCAGATGATAGACAAGGATGCAAGGTGAAGATGAAGCCCATGTCTCAAACCCCTAAGATGATGTGTGCTACCTTTCTGCCCTTATGCTGGGTGCTGTGTCCCACCTCAGTTGCCAGCTCCGTAACAATTACATCTGCGCAGAGGTGAAGCAAAAGGCAGTGGGGGTTTTCTAAAGGGGTGATGGAAGGTCAGCATAAGACTACAAGCTGAAGACTTGTCAATTGATATAGCTTCTATGGGTAAATTGTCGCCTGAAGGCAAGGTCTTAGTATCATTTCATTTAGAGAAATGCACCAAAAGGGATATAGAGAAGATATTTATATTATGAAAGTGTGACTGTTATCCTGGAAGAAGCACTGGTTAAGACTCATTTGTCTATCATGCTCATTGGGGCTTGTCTCAGTGTTATGTAATCTGAAGGGCCGTTGATGCTGATGTGTTACAATACTTAAGTGCAGGCCTTGGGAAAGAGGCCTACATATGCAAACATATCTATTTGAGTGACTCTGCCTCAAAGCAGCTCGCATTGAGTTAACTTGCAGAAAATCCTCTGAAAGGTTTTTTGGTAGAAAATCAGTTTTTCGATTGAAACACATTTTTCATATGAGGTTCTTGTTTTCCTTGAGACACTCCAACTTTTCATGAGAAGGCTGACACATTTGAAAAGAGACACCCCAGAGTCTTTTATTGCTACAAATGGATACAAACTGGTTTTGTTTTTTTGTTCTCAAATTTTTGAATACTGTTTTGAAATTTTCAGCAAAAGAAGCAATGTCAGGGACCTCCTCTCATTTATATTCAAATGGATATTTCTGTGTGTTTCAGGAAGCCAGAAACACAAACCAGATGATTCTGGTATTAAAAAAAGAACATACTCTTAGCCAGTGTACCTCCTTCAGAGGAAATTACCATTTCTCTCTGCTCCAGAAGGTTCTGCAATGATAAATGCAAAGCTGTGCAGATGCTGAGAGAATAACCGAACCTTGATCTCTGAGGAAACGGCTAGGGATGGATACCAGTTCAAGGTCGAGATCCTGGACAAATCTGAAGCTGCAATCTCTTTCCCTGTTGAGGGTTTATGAAGGGTATGGTGAGCATGGACACAGCTGTGTGGCAGGAAAAACATAGAAATTATTGGAATGAGGTATAAGAATTAACGATAAATATTTAGACAGCATCGCAACTTCGCAAAATGATTTCTAAAAATTAAAGGAAAAGAGAGATGTTCTATTATTGAAAGGCCTCTCTCACAGGCCACCTAGACACCATCTTCAATAGTGTTATGCAAAGCTTGTGCCTTTTCATTGCTGCCTTGCACCCTCTCTCTCTCCCCCATCCTTGCTCCAGAAGCTGCTTTGCTGCCGAAAACCAGACTATTCTGAGTTACAGCGATGCTGTAAAATTGGTATGCAGCTCCCGATCCAGCCCCTCTTTCTGGGGCCTGAGCAGCATCTTTGTCCTCTGGTGGATTGGGATGGCACTCCTTGCCTGGTTCTTCATGCAAGGTGCACATGCCCAGGAAGTCTTTTCATGCTCTCCCAACATTGTCCCTCCCGGACAGTGCTGGACAGAACAGTGGTGCAAAGCTCAGCAAAGCCAGAACATGAAGATAGCCAAGAAAAGGGAGAAGGGACTGGAAGGGGAAGGGTTAAAATGAATAACTCTTATGAGGTCTGTGTTGAAAGCAGATTGACTGCATCCTTGATTACAAACTCTTATTTTGGGGAAGAGACTAAACCAAGGTTATTTGTGCTTAGAATTTTGCTGCTACTGGTCATCCATATCTGCAGCACTTTGCAGAGCAGGGAACTGAATGCTGCCACGTGGCCAGTCAACAATCTGTCTGCAGCACAATACTGGCAGCACTGGAAACTGGAACTGGCTTCAAGGATTTTCTGACATCACCCTGACCTCTGTAGAAAGAGGAGGAGACAGGTTACCAGCCTTCTGTGTCTAACGGACACTGCAAGCATCTGTCTTCCAAAGCAGATGAGCTCTCCCAAGGGCTGCCTTGCAGGGCAAGGTGGTTGCAGAGTTGCCTGTGCAGAAGCAGATTTTCTGCACAGAAGAAAGAAGACCTCTGATTTTCTTCACCTGTTTCAG
>NW_010532831.1:0-27078 GCF_000687285.1 Phaethon lepturus
CCGGCACTTGGCCTTATTAAACCTCATATGAAAGCACTGCCTGTGAAATTAATGCAACCTATCAGGTGCTTTAAAAATAGGCTCACGCTTAAATTTTTCACCTACCCAGGGCTTCCGTGGGTATCATCATGGTGCCACCAAGGTAAACAAATGCAGATTAATGGAGGGAGTTTGGGTGCTTTCACCTCTCTCCCTCAAAATTAGCAGCACCACCACACTGTGCATTCCCACATGATCATACATCAGGGCTGTGCAGCCTTGCCTCCACCCTTGAGTCAGTTCAGGGCTGTGTTTACCTCTGGGTAATGTTAAATTTAGGGCTTGCATTTCAGGACTACTCATCTTCACTTCGCAGCGCTCCCAGCTGCAGTATATCACTCACAGGCCAATACCCTTAACCCATAGGGGGGTATCCCATGTGGCATACACTAATTTATAAATGAGAATGATATCTGAATGCGTCACATTTCAGTGAAGAAAAACAAACCTTATGGACTCTTTTAAGGCTGTGATAAATTAGAATGTGCATGGTACAAATATTTATCTTGCACCCTTATTACAAGTATTTCCTTTTCACTGGTTAATTTAATTAAGAGGTGTCCCTTTGGATTAAAACTTTGTAAGATGGATATATTTTTCTCCAAAACATAATTCATTTTGAATGAAGAGGGGAAAACTCATAGCTCCTGAAGTTATTAATAATGATCTTAATTAAAATATGTTCCTGTCTTCCTTGAACATTTACGTATGTTACGGGATAGCTGGGAGGGGAGGCGAGAGGGATTATTTTTGTTTTAATGAGAAGGACCTGATCCCAGAAACACTGTGGAACACATATGATGAGGAGTTAGTCACAATGATTTCTTTGGCAAGGGAGAAAGAAGCAGAAACAAAAACAACACTGACCCAACTTTCTGTCAAAGCAGGGGACAAAGGGGATGAGGGAGCCGGTGTGGGATCATTCTTCTCTCCTGACGCCCAAGATCCCATCTCACTCCAAAAAAGCCTCCTTGTGCTTGGCAGCCTGTGGCTGTGAAGGAGATTGAGGACAGGAGCGGAAGAGGTCAAGCCTGTCAGGAACGGCTCATGGCCTGGAGGGGGTCACCCTCCTGCACCCTCCTGGGGGCTGTGGGGGCCTCTCTTGTGTCCCCCTCTCTGCCTGATCCACTGTCTCTGCCAGTGCAGGAAACTGGGACCCCAGGAAGGCAAAATCCATAGAAGATCCCATCCCGGTTCAGCTGGCAAGTTCTGGGTGAGAGAAGCTGTCTTCTGAAGACATTTCCTGGGCTGTAGACCCAAAAAGAAAAAGGGTAAGATAAAGCCCCCTGGAGAAGGTGCTATTTACGGGTTCAGGGGGACAGGATTTTGTCTCGAGTCTGCCATGCTAATCTTGGATGTGCCACTTAGCCCCACTTCTCGGGACTCCTTCCCGACCTTTGTCTGATGTACTTCAAGGGCGATATCTCTGGATCACAAGCTGACTCCTGCTGTGTCTGTGCAATGAGACAACGAGGCTCCATGCACAACTTTGCTGACATTCAGGCATTACAGAGAGATGATGACAAAACTGCAACTGTTTTTCCAAAAATATCTGCTTCGCCTCTGCTCACAGAGCAATTCCTAGAATTGTCCATTAGAAAATGAGTCCCCAGCTCAGTCCCTACAGAGGAGTGAGTGATTTTGTGCCCAATTATCTCTTCAAGGGAGAGTTTAGACATAAAAATATTTGGGAGATGCACCTATTTTGAGAGGCTTCTTCTTCCACAAAGGTTGGTGTTTACAACTTCCATCACTGCCTCTGTGTCATGCTTATGAGGGATGATTTTAATGACGTCCAAGGTTGAATAATAGAAAAAGGCTTGTCATTTCACTTCCTCTGCAAAGGAAAGTTTTCTGATCAGTTTTGAGTATTGTGTCAATAACTCCTGTGATATTTTCTTTCATTACAGAGCCTATCAATACACTGCTAGCAGACTCATTAACAAAACAAGAGGCATCACTGCCAGAAGAAAAGGCTACTCAAACATAATAAATACAAAGCACAGCAAAACATCCCAAGCATATAAGCTTGAACTTGAATCACTGCTGCAGGTATAATTGAAGGGGTTTCTCAATACATTATTCAAATCCATGTTCATGCTATTTCACTTCTACTCCAGCACCTGCAGAAACCTCTCTGCTGACCCTAAGACCGTTGGTGAGATTCAAGCCAGAGCGTTTGGTCAATGCCAGCTCTTACATCAGCGACTGGCAGCCCTTCATGGCTCACACGTCCCACTTCTTTTAAAAGAACAATTACAGCCATGCTGTGAGTTGAATGACAAAACTCAAAGGAAAATGAACTTGAAGATGTTTCCCTAGCAACTGTGTGCAGCAGTGTTCCCACCAGTCCAACATTACAGCATCCCACTTTGAATTGAAAAAAATGAAATCTTTACCACTTAAATGGCAAGTGCAGCCTGGCAGAGACACAGCCTTCCTCGGTCACACCGGCCCATACCCAACACGTGACACTGGCTTTCACCTTATGTGGAAGACCACTCTGGATAAGGAACAGCAACCGCCATGAAGACGGTCAGGGAGCATAGCAACCTCAGGAGCTGGCCCTGAAAATAAGAAAGCTTAATTTCAGTATTGTTAAAAGAAAGTAAGTGTTGATTATCTCTTTCTCCTTCCATTCCTGATACTTCGCACTACAACACAACCTTTGCATATGCAGTTTAACAAGTCACCTTCAGCCATCCAACACACGTTGGTGTTCTTGCAACAAAAGCCACGACTTCCCAGTGGGCAAAGCAAGGCTTACTCACCTAACTGTAATCATCTTTGTGTAGCAAGTCTTTCCCATTCCTTCTTGCTCATCCTTCCTAAAATGGCCCGACTCTCAGAAACAATGTGCCCCGGTGCAACCCACCTTTCCTTTCCTGGTAGACTCAGGTTCATATTTTCTCTCCACCATATTATCCAGAGCAGATACAGTGAGTGATGCAAATAGAGGGAGGGAAGAGGTGACAGTCTCATTACTATCCTAATAAACCCACCTATCTTTTGTTTACATTAATACCATTGTTTTAACTGATGTAGTCCAATCTCCTGCACCAGGCCAACTTTTTATGCTGAATCCTGCATTATCTTCCAGAAGGACAGTAACCATTTCCCTCAAGGATGCTCTTCTGGTTTGAATATTTAGGCACACAGATGAAAGGTTGCTATGAAATCATACTGTAAAATCTATTTGCACCGGTACATTATCTATTAGTTGTACTCCTGAGATAAATGCAACATTATACCATATCACCCCAGAGAACGATTTTCACTCACCTGTGCTGGAAACATCCTGTTCCATAAACTATTTCACCTTTTGGACCTGAAAACACTCTGAAAACACTCCCCAGAGATGGCCATTGCTTTCCTTAGCTGATGAATGCTCAGCATCACTAACATGGATAAAATTAGCAATATTAAATTAAAAAAAAATTATCTCACACTGTGATTTATGGTTTACCTCCTGCAATATGAGAGGCCTTTGGCACACTGAGGCAGAGATGCCTCAAATGCCACCAACGGGACATTTTTATAAAAAGAATGTGAGGGTAGGGAAGCGTTCATCAACATCCACGTATTAGTTGTGCAGCTCTTCCTTCTGCTTGTCGGGTGTTAACACTCATGCCATTCATTCTTTCTATAGCTCTCCACGTGCCATCAGTAAGGAAAGCTCGGCTAGGGGCTTTGCAGGGCAGGGCTAAACAGTCTCAGAGTATCCAAAAGCTTCAGCTGATGAAGCAGGAGGAAGACTACACAATCGCCCTCACCCATGAGAAAGGGAGTGTTGCTTCTTACCCAGGGAAAGTGGTAGGTTTGCACAACTGAGCAGACCAATCTAGGAGGGAAAAGAATGATCAAAAAGCTGAAATCTCTCCTCAGTGAGGAGGCAATCCTGCAATTGCTGGGCCTGCTTTGGGAAAACAGTCCCCCGTTGCCTCTTGAGCTACACGCAGGGCCTCGGGCAACCCACAAGATCTGCAGTCACCCACAGACATCGAATGACATTTCTAAACTAGGAGAAGGGCCTGATCTCGCTCCCTCTTAATGACCAGGAACCTCTCAGGAGGCTTTGGAGCATTTCATAACTGCATGCAACGGAGTCAAAGCCTGAGAAATCCAGTTTTCTTCTCGATAGTTCAAGTGGCAGCCCACCCACATACTTAGATTAAGGTGTACCTTAGGATGATGAAAAGTCATTAATTCTCTTCTCACAAGAGATTCTTATGAAAATTTCTCTGTTACTCCATCAGTCCTCTCTGTTGACACAGGATGATAGAGATGTAGTAGTCAGGCAGACAATATTACGGACTTTTCTCTGTGATACAGAATCTCAGATCCTGTCCTGCTCATCAACATACTTACATGGCATCAGGAACATTATCTCATACCTAGGAATTACTCCTTTTCCCATCCCTGTGCAGTCTTGCTAGTGTTTCTTGCAAAACCTCCCTACTCACAGGCTGGAGCTGGCACTGGAGTCACTATCCATCTTTCCTGTCTGCACAAGGCTTTGATCCAGCCTCTCGTCTTGCTAGGAGCCAGGGCACGGCTCCTCCTGGCTCTCCATCCCACCAGGTGCCGGGAGCCAGAGCCACTAATGCTGCAGCCATGGAGGAGGCGGTGTGACCCTGTCGTGAATGGGAGATTTAGGTAGCTTAAAGAACCACTGTCAAAGGTATCAGCAAAAGTGGTTTTATGGAAATATGATGTTGTAAATGTGCGACTTGACTTAACAAAGTTTGATGGCAAGTTTTACTCTATTACTGTACTGCACAATCATTTGAACAATGATTCAAAACTACCACGGGCAGAGTCAAAGTTACCAAGACAAAAATCAAAGTTACCATAATAGAAGGTTACGCGTGATACCGGTCGCTTACCAAAGATCTGCCATTGGTGAAAGGTCTCTCTGCCTCAAGGAGCAACAACACTGAGAGACATCCCAGCTCAAGGGGAGATCACTGCCATGCAGCCAGGCTGCCTAGCCGGGAGAGCTCAAAGAAGGCTTACTGAGGCTGTCATGTTTACGGAATAAAGTGGCTCGTAGTCAAATTACATGTGATGGAAAAGGTATGCATGAGACTCCTTGTACGCACAACTTTCTTTGTTCCTTGATAAATAGGTCTTGGAGAAGCCACCCACTATTCAGGTGTCAATTGCATGATCGGTGTTCCAAGCTCATATGCATCGATGCTCAACATGTCATTCTGCTCCTTTTGTGGGCTTCCAGAGAACAGATTGGAACCAGAGAGGTTCTTGGCCTGGCTATGGCTTCAGCCTTTACCTCACTTTGGAGCCTGTACCAAATTACCACTAGTTTGATTAAGGAGTCAAGTGACCCATCACAGATGCCCATACCTGCGTATCTGCAGTACTGCATTTTGAGCTGGGATCTGTCAGGATCTGACCCAGTCCTAGGAAACATGTGGACCACCCTGAGACGAGCTGAGGATTTTGTGTGCAGGGGTAGGAAGGTAGCAAAGCAATTGCCCTTTCCCAGAAAGTAAAGCCAAACCCTATTCCCACAGAAATCACCACATGAGTGTTTGCCTCCTAAAAGGGATTTTGCTTCATTAAGACGCTGAGTCTTTCTAATTCGAATAGTTGATTTGCTTCGGGTCTTGGGTTGTCTTCATGATGTGGTTGCCAACAAGGAATCAAAAGGGGCATCTCGGAACCTGCTGGGAGGCCGTGAAACTTTACCGAGCAAGTGTTACATGTGGGGCGAGAGCCAGTGGGCAGGCACATTCCCGAGGAAGTGCCTCCCTGTTTGATACCATTGTTATGGAAACTTAAAACTTTGGATAAACCGGGAAGGCCAGTGAAATGCAAATGGCATGAAGCCCAAGAGAGACTGCATTTGCTCACTACTCGCCACGCTTCCCCAGAACAAAATATCTGAGTTTCTGCCTTTTGTGAAAATGAGCTTTCCTGGGGTCCTGAAGGCCAAACACCCTCGTAGGCGTAAAGGTCAGGAATCCAGCAGCGGCGAGGTGATAGACGCAAATCCCAACAACCACTTGAGATGCTTACTCTGGAAACAAACGCTCACACAAAAGTGACAAAAATGGAAGACATGATGCAACGGCAAAACAAATTAAAACTGTGTGTTTTGTCCCAGGATGAGTTACCTGCTGGGAGAGGGAGGGCAAGAGCAGTGGCTCTGTGGTGTACCCCCAGCTTTTCACATCCATTTGAATCCAGCCAGCTAGCGACGACAAAAACTTCCTGCATTTTGATGAACTCAAACAATATGATTTTAACAACACAGGAAGAAATGTCCTTCAGCAGCAAAGTAAGTGACCAGATAGAGGTGGTTCATTGCACAATGATTTGCTAAGCAGAATGGCACCCTACCACACTGCAAAATTATTAAAGCTCTTCCGGACAAAGGAAAGGGATCATTTTTTGTTACAAATGGCTTATAATCACTTCCCTCAGCTCGGAATGGAAAGAGGCTTGAGCTACAAAAGCTCTACTTGTATTAACCTCCAGGCAAGCAGATGCTCTTCCCTAAAATTTATTTAGCTGTCAAAATGGGGACAAAATGCCAGCAGCAGAGGGGTTCAAAAACTGTGAAGTCCAGGCACTTCAATGAGATTTTTCCTTTTTTAAAAAAAAAAAAAAGGTAATAGAAAAGTACACTGAAATCCAACACTAGACAAGATTTTGTTCCCATTTCTGCAGAAGGGAGAGGCAGGGTGAGGATACCATCAGCGCTTTTACATGCAATCCTTTCACGTCAGTGATTTCAAATGGGAGCTCTTGCTCTTGCCTGCAGACAAAAGCAGAATGCATCACTGTTGCCAGACCACCTGGGACATGGGGAGGAGAGGAAATTTCCAGATGGGTTTTAAGACAATTCATTTATATTTATATAGCCAAAATAAATGTTTTTTTTCTGAGATAGCATTTCCCTTTGCTCTATCTAGACCACCAAGAAAAGAGGGAGGCACAGAATTTCTATTGCATTAATAGTCCTGGTGTTTACGGTACTGGCTTTTATGAACTTGTAGGAGCTGTTTATTGAGTCATAAACTCTACTAATGGGGATATTATCTCTAAATTATATAAGTACTGCAGTATTTGGGTTAGTTAAAAGAAAGGTTTAAAACAATTACACACTTACAGTTTATCTCAGTTATCAACATGATCCCATAATGGGAATTTAATTGCTAATTGCTAGCTTATATTGCAGAATAACTACAATAACAACACACAATATATATAGCCTGTATAAACATATCCAGACAATTCTATATTACCTGCTACCTTCTTATATGGTGGGGTTTTTTATTACAATGATTTAATTCCTAAATGCCTGAAATTAGGAATTCCTCTTTGTCAGGAAAGCATCTCCACCAGTGCTTCATTTGACGCATTTTAGCAAGCTGCCTGCACACACTCGAGTGGCTTTGTGCAAAAGCGACAGCCTTATGCATGTGCTTAAATACTTTGCTAAATTAGATTCTCAGACAGCTCTAACAAGAGAAATCATAGTTCCATTTAAATGAACCCAGGTTTTCCTGTTTACCTAGCTGGAGTGAAATATGACCAAGACCCACTGGCCAGAGCCTGAGTCAAGCTCGTTGAAGACAGTCAGGTCCACCTGCTAAGCACGGTGCTGAGTCTCTGCTCAGCCTAAGCTCTGGAATACTCCATGAGAGGGATAACATGCACGTTCAGCATGTAGCATGTACTCATGCTCTCCTCTGCCGGTCTGCCCAGTTCAACCTGGACTACCCACAGCTGGCTGAAGCTCAGCCCTTCCTACACATACCATACTCACTGCAGTGTGGCTGCAACCTGCACCAAGGGTAGGAAACAGCCAAGCAGTCACCATGCTTGACCTCAGTGCTCCTCTAGCAACGCTTATGGACCCCAAAGATGGGCTTCATCTCACCAGACAGCAAGGCAAAATCTACATCTAGCTGGTTGTTTTAAATCCCTTCATAGTCAGCGCAGAGGGAGGGGCAGTATTCAGGTAACAGGCCTCCTGTAAATATTGCTGTAGGCTAGTCACTCCCTGGAGGTGCTCACCACCCTTCCATGGGCAAGTAAGGGATCCAGAGAGCTAGTGCAGGTGCAGACTTCTGCACTGTAGACACCTGAAGGCAAGGGATACAAGTCTCACCGATAAACCTCATGTTGATTTAGAGGAGGCTGTGTCCCACCTGTGCCACACAGGCTCTGCAAAAGATCTTCCTCTTGTCTTTCAAGACAATGCCATTCTTCTGACAGATTTCCCTTTGAAAGTGGGAGCTCTCTCAAGTACTGTCAGGTGACACAATGAATTTTTGCTGTTACAGATCATCCCACCATGCTGCTTGCCAAGGATCTGCATCAGATATCAGAGAAGTTTGTGAATCAGCTCCTTTACTTCTCTTTGTTCGTAGTTCTTAATATGAAACCAGCCTGATGAAAGAGGAGAGCAAAGAGGAGAGATAGCTAGCGTGAAGGGCAGATGAGGATAGCTATTTTGTGTGTAATACATACCAGAAAAAACTTCCAGATGATTCAGAAATGACCAAATGTGCAGAGAAAGAGTTTTTGTATAATCAATCTACAACCTTAATATATTATATCTATATTAACTTCCTTCCTTGTCTTGGTTATGCTCCCTCACTGGTTTTAAACTTTACACTGGAAACTGGTAGGGACACGGACTTCACCCCACACCCCCATCTGGCTTGTTTGACCACTGCCTAAAACAGGAGTGCTGCTTCTGGCTGGGTCTGAGTCACCATCCTAAGCAAACAACAAGAAGAAATTAATTCAGAGCAAACAGTCTTCTTTCAAGATAGTTTTCTCTCAAGTATTATCTATACTGCCCTCTAAAACCTAAAAATAATTAAAAAAAATCTGACTGAGCTCAATTGTGGTATTTTTCCCTCCTGATATTGTAACTTCTTCACAAACATGATGCAGTTTTGTCCTTCTCATTGTACATTCTCATTAGCTTGCTCGCTAAGCCACCTCAAAGAGGAAGAAATGCTATCAGTAAATACACAATGGGTAAGTTACTGCAGGTACAAGATATTATTGCTTAAAGAACTGTTTCCCTCCATGTCACCGCACAACCTCCATATGACTACAAGATGTTAAAAACTGGAAAATTCTTCAAATTATTAGTTCCATGTCTCAAATCCCAGGAACACATAGAAGGTTCCAGCAAGCAAGAGACCACTGAATCACTATTAATGGTATATGGATTGCTGTTCTCTGAATGCTGTCAAGTGACTGAAAACATCCAATATTTTTGTTATTGTGGAGTTAGGATCCCTGCAGTTTTCCCACAGATAGTTCGCCTTTGGGAGGCAGAAATGTCTTCTGAGCTAAAAGGACAAGACACAGAGAGCAGACATAGGAGTCAACAGAGTCCAAACTTTTTCTGTGAAGAGCTTCCCTGCCATGAAGTAGGATCAACTCACATCAGCACAGGAGGGACAAATGCAAAAGGAGGACTTCAACATCTTTTCATTTATGTAGATGAACATCTGTCTGATGTTGGTACAGATGGCTCCGTCTAGAAAAATACAGTAGATGCCTGTATGATGGGTAGGACACAGGAAAATATTGCCTGGTAAGGAACTTCTTTTTTGTCCACAGATTGTTCATGGCTGCTTGTGGCTACCATGTCTGAGGAGGCCCATCTGCTGGTGACCACAGCAGACACTCTGAACTGGACAGGAGCAGAAGCTGATGCGAGGCTATGAGCTAACCAGCGCACTGCCTGCACATGAAGACTGGTCCTCTTTTCTGTTTGCAGCCTGCCATTTGCTTGCAGCAGCAGCAGCTATTCCAGAGAACTTGAAGCCTCTTATTCTCAAATGCCAAGCTGAGGAAATAAAAATTAACACTGAACACGCAGCAGACCCCTGCAGTGAGATGGGGAGCCGGTACTGTAAAGAGAATCTCTTCGCTTCTTCTGTGGACAGCACAGATACTTCTGGAAAGAAGATATCTTTGGCTCCCCTGCAGAGATCGAGAGCTGAGATTAATGGCAACTGTGAGGGCTGCCTTCCCCTTTATGCGATGCATGCTTTAAAACTGTGGCCTCCTGCCATCTTGAAACATAATCTTGTGGTATTGTCTTCATTCAGGCCCCTCATCAGCAATGTGAAAAGAGAGAAGAACCTGGTGGCAGGATTAGAGGAGAGGTTGAAATATTCTGGGCAGCATATGCTGTAAGTCACATTATACAGAGCATTGTTGGACTGCTCATTGGCTAGGGCTTTGCCTTCTGAAAGCACTGCTGCTTGTGAAAAAGAAAACCTGGTGAAAAGTGCTTATAACACATCAGACCACAGCATATGACGCATTGTGAGCCCAGTGACAAGCACTGAAAATATTTTTCAGGCCCTGTCTGACCTGCTCCTAGGAAATCCTTTTGTGCTCATCAGGGTTATGCAAGATGCATGGGAAAAGAGGAGAAAGACAAGCGAGAATAATAATTCAGAATGGTATTAAGAAACATGCTAAAACTACTGTCATCAGATGACCCATCTCAAGCTTAAAGCTGAGTACTTTACTCTTGGAAGGATGTTTGAGACCTTTGTTGTTTTAGAAGTGAGAAATCACCTTTTGTTGTTCAGTTTAAATTTATTTGTGGCAAACTACACCCATTTGTTCTTAGACTACCAATGTTCTTAACTGAAACAGATTATTTTCCTTGCCTGGCCATTACGTATTTACAGAGGGCAGTCACACTCTCCCTGAGACTTCACTTTATTTCACTAAATAAGTCAAGCTCCTTTAACCTCCTTTCATGTCTCCATTCTCCTGGTTACCTTTCTAGTTCTCTGCACTGCTTCCAGTTTACAGTCATCTTTCTTGCCCATGGCCAGACCAGACCATGTTTGACCAGATCTATACACAAGGTTCCACATGAAATTATAACAAATTCTATTTCTTGTACTTTTTTTTTTTTCCCCCCTGAAAAGAAGCTCCTCTCTGACCTATACACATAAAGGGAAAGCAAACTAAAGTGAATTTCCCATCTCTAAAAGCTACTTGGGAAGTTCTAAATTTTCAGAGTCAATCTTTCTTGGAAACCCTCAGCTGTACAAGATTTCCACAACTGAAACATATCTTGCTGAAGTCTGGGGAACATCAAAAATTTACAAGGGCAACTGCATTCATTTAAAGTGTCAAGCTCAGTCTTGGTGGCATGTTTTAAAAATCTTCAGCTTTCATCAAACTGGCTTCAAACACAAGTTATTACTGTTTTGGCTCCTGACACTATCCCCATGGTCAGACGTTTTTCTTCTCATTTAAGAAACCATTTTCCTCTTTTGGATCAAAAGAGCAGCACATGGTCTTGTCTACAATTTGGAGCACTTCAACAAGTTTTCAGAGTTTTCTTTTTGACCCCCTGGACACATACCATCACTTATCCATTTTATTGCAAACATCTTCCTAAGTAGCAGCAACACACATAATTATGCTTTGCCTCAAGTCCTTTTTTTCTGACAAAAAAGTAAAAAGCTGACAAAAGCTTCATATTTTGCCATATGGAGGGAAAAGAATTTCTTCTCAGGAGCTGGGGGGGCGTAGCTAGAGAGAAGACATACAATTAAAAATTTCACTTACACTATCACGCAAAAGTGCAGCAAGATATTTCTAAATGGAATCATAATTCTAAAAGGGATCTCCAAGTTTCCCCAAAGATAGAGATTTACTGAATTAAGTTATTCTTTGAACCATTGTCTTTCTCTCAGTTTGAGGATTATCCATGTTGACTTCTCATCCTTCTAAATAAAACTTTTCCTCCTCGAATTGTAATTTCAAATTACAGAAAGCGCAGGGTTCTCAGTCTACTGAATGTATGAGTTTCCCAGCCACTGGCAGAGGTGCACTGACTCACACCTCTTCCCCTATGCAATCACCATGGATCCATCAGCTCCCTCCCTCAACTCAGCTCTTCCATTCTTTAAACTGGGATAATTACTTCTCTGACAAAAGCATGCAGTAAATTCAGATCTAATCATGTCTTTGAGCTGGCAGAAGCTTAAATAATGGTAACAGGAACTCCATTTACTCATCACGATTTTGAGCAAAGAGAAAGGCATCAATTAATTTTCAAAAGGGAGCTACAGTGCTACTGCAAGAAAGTTGCACACTAAATTGTACTGAAACACCTTCTCTTCATAGACGTCTCACCCAAGTAAACTTGGGTGGCTACTAATCTGAGTCACATTTAAAACAAAAAGTAAGAACTGATAGCTTCTGTGCCATGCCTGCAAAATATTTACTTCTACATTGGAAGGCCGTAATTATCTCTGATACCAGAGAAACTTTATACTGTGCTAAAACCTTGCTAGTATTTCCTCCATAAAATAACAAACTTTGACACAAACAGTACTTAAGCATCACCACAGGGATATAGTGAAACCACAAATATAAGCTAAAGAGCAAGAGAGGAAATTTGAATGGAATTACCTTATTGTGCTAATATAGTCCGACCTAATATTTTAGGACATCATCCAACAACCTCTTTTGTTTGCAGAACAAAGCAGGGTCAGTCAGATTTTGCCATTTGACTCAAAGATTTCTTAATATGTGAAAATTCTCTATATAACAAGACACAAAGATTAGAGGATACAGTTTTAATTATGCTTATATTAAGTATGAAAGAGTACTGTTGATTTAGAAGGAGTTACAAAACCACACGAAGTATACATCTACGTTGGAATAAGAAATTAAATGCAATAAAACCTCTATCTGATTTTTTTGTTTTGTACGGAATGTTTGCAGTATCTGTCTAAATAAGCTTTGGAGCTGAAACACTGATCCAAAAGCAGTGCCTTGCACGGATCAGATTATTCTTCCTTGCCAAACAGATCATCCACAAGAGGTAGGTATTTGATCCCTTTCACAGGAAGGGATGGTGGCTGTCCACTCCAGTCATCTTCTTTCTGAAATTAGTAACCCAGAGAATATCTTAGAATATAATATTGAAAAAAAGAATAATTAAAAGCTGGTCAATACAAGATTGAATGAGCTGCTTCATTTCCACACACAAATCTGTGAAAAAGTGGACCTTTAGACAGCTCATCCTCTTAAAAGATTATCACATGCACATTCTTATCAATCTTACAAATCAGAAAGATATTTTCTCTCATTAGCCCTTTTGCAGATATTTTCAAATTAAAAAATACTATATTTTCTTCATTAAAATGCTTATACTTGAAGGTCTTGCAAGTCATCTATGTCTCAACACCAAAAATCAGACAAAATAGTGAGATAGAGGGAAAGAAGAAAAAAGTCAGTTAAAAAAGCACAACTGAAATCTATCTGTCAAATACAGGCACTGTAGCCCCAAAATATTGCTTTTAATTCATGGTAAGTCATAAAAATGACAATTGGATTCTAAAGTTGAACAAGGTTTAAATCCCTTCCTTTCTCTGATATTTTCCAGTTTGTATTGATCTCTTCATCAAAATATTCTTGTACTTTACCAAAGATAGGCTAGGTACTGCAGCTAGCTAACAAAATAATAAAGTCAATAAAACTCAATAAACTATACTGGCACCAGTTTGGGCACAGTTCATTAAAAACAGTGCCATGTGTCAGTATGACAGTTACAGCAAGGCTTTGGATATGATGAGGAACTGATTATCCCAGCATGGTCATGACTGATTATGATTTCTATTGATGCTCTTTCTTCCTCTTTGATTTCAGCTGTAACCTTATACATAACTCCATGTTACCTTAGTAACATGGAGTTAACCTAATGGAGTTAACCTTAGCCATAACGCCATGTACTGTTTTCAGCTGGGGCTCTTAGGCATCAGCCACTCCCGGAAAGCCCATCCACTGGCTGTCCTCCAAGCAAAGATAATGTCTTCTTCATGCCCAAATAAGACCTCAACTCTTATGCTGATCAGAACATATGTTTCACCACAAATTCCCGCTTCAACCTCCTGGTTGTTTCACAAGCACTTTTTCCTCCACACCTTCAACTTGTGAAGGCTGCCTCTTGGTTCCACAGCCACTTGCACCCCACCTTCACCCCATAGGAGCCACCTCCATCCCTCACCTGCCAGAAATCAGGTCATGTTCAATGGCTAGAGAAGCCATCCTGTCAGGGGCAAAAACCAGTCAAACGCATCCAGCAACAAGTGTATCTGTGCCTCTGCTTCTTTCACCCTTGCTTTTTGGTACAGAGATCAGCACCATCTTCAAGGCAAAAATTCTCCAGAGCACAGGCTCTGACCTTCTTTTTGTTCCTGTGGTACTGAGGCTCACGAGGCCCCTTATCCTAACACAATCTCCCGAGAGCAGCCACTGTTTAAATACTGAGTTGTAACTTAAGCACAGAATTCTTCTGTAAAAACAAAGAACACCCACTGAACAAAACCTAGTGCACACTTTGAACCAGAGGACTGCCGTATAGAACATATGGAAGGGCTTTGATTTTATCTGTACAAGATGGAAAAATTCTTCTCAATGACAAAGCGAAAAATGAACCACCAGGGAAAGCAGAGCAAACCAGCAGCACTGGACCCTCTTCTAGGGTCATAAACATCACTGACAGTTTAAGGTGCTACAGAACCTAGGTTCTACAGGTACTACGCCAGGTAGCTACAGATGCTACATCACCAGAACCAGGTGCTACATCACCCTCATCATAAACATCACTGACAGTTTAAGGCGCGACAGAAGAAAGAGCTGGTAAGCCAAGCAAGAGAGAGGAGTCAGGTTAATAGCCCAGTACTTGAGGAATATTGGTTTAAACTATGTCACCATTGAATTTAAAGGAATGCTATGTTTCTAAACGGTCTGAATACAATCACAGAATCACAGAATCATTAAGGTTGGAAAGGACCTTCAAGATCATCAAGTCCAACCGTGAATCCAACACAACCATGCCCACTAAACCATGTCCCGAAGTGCCACATCCACACGTTTTTTGAACACTTCCAGTGATGGTGACTCCACCACCTCCCTGGGCAGCCTGTTCCAATGCTAGAGCACTCTCTCGGTGAAGAAATTTTTCCTAATATCCAATCTAAACCTCCCTGGTGCAACTTGAGGCCATTTCCTCTCACTAGTCCTACCACTAGTTACTTGGGAGAAGAGACCAACACCCACCTCGCCACAACCCCCTTTCAGGTAGCTGTAGAGAGCGATAAGGTCTCCCCTCAGCCCCCTCTTCTCCAGACTGAACAACCCCAGTTCCCTCAGCTGTTCCTCGTAAGACTTGGGCTCCAGACCCCTCTCCAGCTTTGTTGCCCTTCTTTGGACATGCTCCAGCACCTCAATGTCCTTCTTGTAGTGAGGGGCCCAAAACTGGGTGGCCCACACACATTATCAAGGTGCAGCCTCACTCTGTACATGCATAGCAACACATTGGCTAGGCCAGAACAGCAAAACTACATGTTGGAAGAAGGGCTTCACATTTATCTGTTATGAAGTTTATAAAAATCAGCATAATTGCCTTATGCACCATCTATTTTAAAATGTTCCATTCAGCACATGATGGCAAGATCAGATCTCTACAGTTTGTTGATACCACATTTTTATTTACCCCAAGTAGCAGGCTGGTGGAGACATAAAAGGTTGATCCATCAATACTGCTCTTGCTGTACGCCCACCAGTGATGTGGTGTATTATATACAAGTTTCTATAGAGTTATAAAGAATACATAGCTATTTTCTGCAGCGTCAGTGGAGCTTAAAGTATTTCCTGACTATCTCAGCAAGCAAACAGATCACTTGACATGTGACAATGATATTTGTGGGTGAAGCAGTATTCACGCCCATTGTTCATGGACAAATACAACGGTTCCCCTTCTCTTTTTTTTTTCTTCTAGAAGAATGTCACAGAGATGTGACACCTATTAGGCATCGGGTTGTTACAGTGCTCCCTGACCCTACCTTGATGACTCTGCTTCATTCTAAACCTCCCAGAAAAATTAATTACTTGAAGAAAACAGGCACAAATACACAAATATGAAAACTGTTAGTGGTTTCCAGTGGATAAAGCATTCATATTAAAGTTGGGAAAATTATATCAATGTACTGTACTTTTCCTTTGCTCAGATACACTGGTTTTACCTTGAGAGGAACCTTTATCGTCTGGAAAGCAGGGATTTGATTCTTTCTCCAGTTCAGCCCATCCACAAACTTTTTATATTCCACTTGCTTATGGTCATCTTCAAACCTAAACAGAGTACCCATAAGATGACTCAAGGTTAAAGGCAATTTTTAACAAAATTGCATCATGTTATCTACAGCATACTAATACATTACCTTTGGGTAGTAATTTTTTACTCCTTTGTTACCAAACACTGGCAGGAGCACAGAAAAACTACCAAACTGTCAGGACTTCTATATCATACATCCTATTCCATATTCTTACACCTTATTATTGTCTCTCATAGTAGAATTGAACTTCTTTAAGGCTTATTACCTTTCAACTAATTTAATTTTATTTTTGAAGCATTGCCCAACCTTTTCCAACACTGGGATCTCACAATTGGTGACAAACATAGAGTGTGGATGATCAGTGTATGATTCCTTTGTGTAGAAAAGAAACAGGTAGAATGATATGAGAGCTGTGCTACAACACAACTGACCCGCTTTATATGGCTTCTACAATCATTTCCTGAAAATAAGCAATCCTTCAAAAATGCTGTTTACACACACCTTGGGATCAATTTACAATTGACAAACACACAGCTCTCTAACCTGTCAAATAATAGCCAAATTTAAAAATCACAATCCTTGTCAGTTGGTTGTTGTTTTATGGCACTGTTCTTTATCGCTATGGAATAAATATATATCTATGTCAGTTATGAGGGTCCCCTAAATGCATGAAGACATATATGCTGCCAGCTAAGGTCTATAGGTTCATGTGGAGCATGCTCTCTCCCTCCCTCAAATTTCTAAAATCATTGCCCTGCAGTAATAAACCCCATGGGAGCAGATCTGTAAGCGACGTCATCCTTCTGCCACTGATTTGGATGAAGTAGCTTCGGAAGAAAAGTCCTCGACTCAGCAAAACCCTCAGGTGATTATGGCACTCGGGAACCACTGATATTTCAGTGGGACTAGTCTTGAAAGATATCCGCAGGCTGAAGCTACCATGCAAATCGTCTTGAAATAAGCAGCTCAACTGCTTTGCTACAAATACTGTACTAGCAGCTTCTGTGAATGACATCTGGCTCACCTAACACTACCTACATATAAAAGGGACCTGACTTAGGCATACAAGCACACCCTGGAAGTGGCTGTGCTTCACTGGGGTCCATGGAGAGATATATACAACTAGCAAGACTCAATACCTAGTCTTTGGTGAGATGCAACAGGTTAAACAATTCTGCCCTGTAATCTGGCGAGACAAATACTACTGCAGAGGAGTAAGATCATCTCCAAGAAAAAAGTCTTCTAGAAAATCATTTTATCTTGTTCTTAAAGAAATAGTACTACACAAAACATGGGCCTCAAAACCTTTCAACCACTTCAGAGGGTTCTGGTAAAAATTAAGCATCAAGGCATTTTAAGGGAGAATTTACAGCACAAACTTGGGAAACAATACCAGAGAAGAGGAGAAATAAATCCAGTGACAAAAACGAACTGCAATAAACTGCAACTCATCCTCTCCTTCTCCTCCCCCCACACCTTCCATTTAATAGTCAGCAGGAGAGATAATAATAAAATATACTGAGAGCCATAAACAGAGATGTTAGCGATAAACCGGAATGTTAAGTACAGTGAGTTACGCTGAAGATGAAAGCAAAGTCAGAAAAGAATGCTACTGTTACTAGTATTAAAGAGGAGCCTGAAACACTGCCATGAGAAACCTTCCTATGAGAGTTTGCTTCTTTATAATAGCTCACATGCAAGTTAACACTTTCATAAAGCCTTACTTTTGGGGAATATATCCAAGAAAATTATCATTCCCACTTCTAGGGGGTTCTTGTTTGTTTCAGGTTTTTTGCAGGTGGCAATTGGGAAAAGAAAGGAGTTTTGCATTAGAAGTAACAAGACGATAAAAAGGCTTATACCTCTTGGAAGAAAAATACGGCACACAGATTTTGAATTTCAGAACTATCATGACAACTGTTTTTTTCTTTTACTATATAGTTATTTATTTTTGCTCGATGTAAAAAGTCAAAAGACTAAGTCTACTGCCAAGATGCAGAGCTGTATAAGCAGGATTTTTAAATAAAGAACAAGGGAAGGTGTGTAACTACTTAAAATTTATGTTGAGGCAATGAAGTGAAGGAAAGCACTGCTTCTGCTTTCGACAAACATTAAACAAGAAGAAAAGTCCTTTGATGTGACAGCACTAGCAAACTGAGATGACAATATCGGCATGAAGTTAACTATAACCAAAGATTTTAACACGGGCAGAGGAAATGGGATTCCTAAATTCCATATTTCAATAGCCACAGAAAGCAGTTTAAAATACTACTCTAGAATAATCCAGACAGAAAAAAAAAGACGTACTCTTTCGATCTCTTTCCTGCTGTGACTTAGTCTATCAATCTACTAAAAGCGCACACTTGCAATTTGGCAGAGCATATCCAGCTGGACTGAGGAGATGTTATCAACTTGTGCATTATAAGGACAGAGATGTCATACATTTCAGTGGCTGGAGTTAATATGACTGCAACTGGCAGTGCTCTTCAGGAAAGGAAATTAGATTTGTCTTATCAAGAAGATGCAACAAAGATCTCTTGAAACCATGCTTCTCTTCAGTTTTGCCCTACGACTTCACCAATGCATGTTATTTTAGACTATGAAAGTCACTCCCCCATCCCTATCATAGTTTGCAGAACTTTTTTTTTTGACATTACAGAAATAATCACACATTTCTGCTTCTAAAAATATGTTCATAATGCAATACTCCAGATACGTGAAAAATGTGGTTAAATCACATTATAACCGTTCCTGAGGATGCTTTGGTGAGTACATTTTTTTTCTTTCCCATAAAGAAATCTGCAACCCAAACATTTCTGTGAAAAGTTAATGTACATGCAGAGTATTTTTAATTCCTTAGTTTTGAATAACATTTATTAAGAAGTTAATCTGACAGTAATAGGAGAAGCATCATTCTGCTTTAACCTTAGAGAAAATGTTGGGGTTCTTCAGCCTGTTTGACAGTCTCTGTGTAACACACGTATCCACTTGAATTGTCATAAACTGCTCATATGAAAAGATTTAAACCAGCAAGCATGGACAAGTGTATGCAGCTCATCAGTATGAATAAAGTAATGGCTACCATCTTGTGGATACATTTATTCATGTCTTGAACTACTATAAATTGAACCATCAGTTCCTCAGCGTACTGAATAACTTCTTTTTAAGTATATTTTAAAATATATTTTAATACATTTTATTTATCTTTTTTAAGAGATCCAAACAATAATGCTAGAGAGTCTTTTCATCACAAATGGCATAGGGAGTCTCAGGCATCAAAGGTGGTAAGCAGAAGACAAAGTGCAGGAGAAAGATCTTGTGACCATTCCTCATCTTGCTCCTGCTACCAGGACACTCGCTGTAGCAGGAAAAGAGGGCTTGCTTCCTGAAAGAACTGGGTCATCCCTAAAAAATATTACAGGTAGGCAATTAGGTTAAAAAATTATTACCCAGTCACAAACCAGGGAAAAGCTGAGCAGGCAGGAGTGGCCTGGCCTGGCCTGTTAGTGACTTGAGAACTGAGATGACCATGTAGAAGGCCCTGCTACCTGAGACTCCAGGGATTAACTTTTTCAAAACAACAAGCCCCACTCCAGAGTCCAACAGTCTCACCCTGGTACTGTGGAGAGGTGAAGAACTACACAGCTGCTTTTAAGAGAAATTAAAAGATTAGAGAAATTAAAGAGAAATTAAAAAATAGGGACATATGCTTAACAACTAATGTGGAACAATCAACGTGTAATACTTGTAAACTTGTCATCCATTATTTCTTCCCTCCATTTTTTCTTTCCTTATCTGCCAGCTGTTTATATAACCTCTGGGGAAGGACTGCATCTTTTTAAATCCTTGTTAGCATACATTTATCATTGCAGTAAATAAAAATAACAGAAAAGAAGCAACTCTGAATTCATTACTTAAGCACTTTAGCAACGTTTATTTATCAAACAAACTGTAATTGTTCATTATGCCTGCATAAATTTAAAGAAATGCTTATAATGACTACTGCAGTTTTCTGGCAGAAACAATTGTGTACCATCTGCATTGCTTAATACATTGTGATTAAAAGTCTGTATTGCCCTGTGATTAAAAACCTAAGTGAGATAATGCTGATGGAGAAGGGAAATATTTCTTAGTAAGCCAGCTCAGGTAAATTGGAAAAATGGACACATGTTGTTGGGTACCTAAATCCTACTATTCCACCATCCCACAATTAAAGATATAAAATCACTCTAGACACACAATTTGCAAGGGTCTTATGAAACCTCAAAGTCTTTGTGCTAATTCTCCCTGCAATCTGTGGAAACTGAATGGTCTTTGGGTACAATAAATAAAGTCCTGGGTCATCTGGAGGTGACCACAAAATTAGGCAGTAATTTCTAGTTCCATCTCATGCTTTTAGTAAGTGACAGATGATTGCAGTATAATTTACAAATGTAAATAATAAACACTTTAAGAGTATTTACTTTCAAAATGGAAAAATAGAACCATTAAGTCCTACAGAAAGTCTTTGCCACCTAATCTCGGATAGCAAAGCTGAATAAACATAAAGCTTCAGTCTTCAACTATTATCTGATCACATTGTCCTGCATCATTTTATAGCTGAATAAGGTCCAGCTAGTGCATTAGCTATATATACTGATTTTGTGTGAATCAGTCCAATAACTTTTATTGTACCACATCCTTCCTTCATAAATACAGATACAGGCAGTAGGAACACCACAACTGCTTGCTTCAGAAACGTCAGTGGAGACAAAATCACATGCTTCCTCATCCAAAAAACCCAAGGAATGAGTATTGTTGACAAATTTTGCCCACACTGAATTGCATACTCCCCAGGAGTGAGACTGTTATTCATTAACAATAAACCTGCCTGCTTCATAATTCTTCAGTCTCAAAGAAAACTACAGAAAGCAGGATGAAAGGAAGAGAAAAGTCTAAATCTCAATCAGCCAACTCTACTCTTCAAATTTCAGATTACTGGAAATTAACTAACTCCTATTAAATAGACTTCAAAAAAATCTTTCTCTGACTCTGCACCCTCATGAAACAATAAACTTACCAAGCAGTGCCAACTGCTCATATTATTAAGAATGTGACAATCTTCCTTCTTATCTGCAATGCAGTGACTCACCACATAAACTGCCATTTTTCAGAGCAGCTGATATTGTAACTTAGAACTGGCACTACACATAGCACTCTATCGTATGAAGTACTTCTCACACTGATGTCTGAGGCCCAGCTTCACACCATTTACCCTTCTCATACAGAAATCTGCAATACAAGCTGGCCATAGCCCCTTTGGAAATAGAGGGAAATGGAAGTAATTTAGAAATCCAGTTGTTACCCAGGCTGAGGGGATAACTCTCTCCTTCTCCATCGCCTACAGAAAGAACCTACAGCGGCTGAATCCTAATTCAGCTGTCATGGGTACCTGCCTAAAGCTGGGTGAAAATCAACCCTTAATCTCCTCCTTGTCTTCTAAGCTTATCTCTAATTTTTATTATAGTGTACTGGGCTTTTCCTTTTTAACTGCCTACATGGAGACTCTTCAGGATAGAAGAGGTTCATCGCATGATTCTCTTACAGCTTTCTCTGCAATAAATTCATAAACAATAAACACATCTCTGGAGCCTATGATGTGTCAGGCTTATCTGTTTTTCATCAGCATTGAGTTAGTACATAAATGAAAACCCTCAGTCCCTCGTCTGTGCATCTATTCAATTTCAGCCTTTATGAAGTGGAAACTATGAGAACCCCTTGTCTAGTACAGGATGTCAATTGTCCTCCAACACTTTTTGTGCTGGGCAGCTTAGTGGGAGTTCTAAAAAATTAGGTTTAGATTAATGCTAAAACTCAGACATGCTTCTGATGACTAATGCTTGTAACCTAACTGTCAGAAGTGATGAAGAGCAAACAAATTGCCAAAGTAGTCTATCTGGCTACTGCAGGGAACTATTCTAAAAGTTTCTGGTCTGAAAAGAGGGGCCTTGTGAAAAATAGCCCCTTAGGCTTCTTAAAGCAGTCTTGTTGATACTGATTTAAGTAGGAAGTCTTGCTTGCAGTACGAAGAGGCTTTATTAAAATGGATTCCATATTTCTGCCTGACAAGAGTCTTTTCATTATTTGATAAATCCAGATGCTTAGCTTGCATTTCCTCCTGAAATCAAGAAGCATATCTACCTGAAAGCATCTAAACATGACAGAAGACAAGACCTGCTCCTGCTTTTAACACAGTATGAAGGCACAGACAAAACATTTAAGGATTTCCCACAAGGGAAACAAGAGACCAATGAGCATGCATTTAAACCTATTGCCATAAAATCTGGCCATGAAAACCAAACTCAACAGTACATGAGTGTTCAAAACACCACAGGTTACTCTGAACTCTAGCCTTTAATACAAGTGCACTGAATACTAGTTCTTTTCACTTCTGTTCCCATCAATACAGCTAGCCAAGCAATTTGCCTCGAAGCAATTCAATGTGCTATAGAAAAATACCAAAACCATGCCAACACTCCTTTTCCTTTTTAAAAATTACAATAAAATATGTTTCAGGTGAGATTAATAGGAGTAGCATCACTTTTATTTACTGCTGATACTGTCTACTTCATTCAAGGACATTTCACTGTATTAATTTTGGTATGTTTCTTAAAACTCACGTAATGTGCTTTCATAAGATTATTGTTTTTACCTTACATATACACAGGAACAACTAACGCAAAAAAAGTGAATCTCATTGATAACGACAAGTATCAGCAGCTGATTCCCATACAACTAATTCCATGGAATTCTGGCAAAATCCATATGATCTACCATGCCAGACAAAATGAAGAGAAGTTGCTATGATGGATGCACCGTAGCTGTTTATAAATATTCTATGAATAGGAAAGTCCACACATGTATACGGACACAATCAGCATCACGAAATTATTAATATTATATAAAGAACGAATTCTTAAGAACTGTGTCTGCAGTAGATATTTAGCATTGATTTGCGCCCATGCATGCAGGTCATACTTATGCATGCATACTGCCCTTAACTTACATCGTCAGTAAAGCTTGCAGATCATCATCAGCCACTGGCAACTTAAAGGACTTGCAAATAGTCCTGCATATCTCATGCGGCAGCACTCCACATCTACACAAACAGAAAGAGAGGAGGAGAAGTGTACATTAGGTATTTTCCAGATTTACCTCAAGTGAATGTTGCTGTGAATAGGAAAATGCATGAGGAATTAACTTAAAGGGTAGAGGTAGAGAAAACAAGGCTTTATAAAATGTTGCTATTACAAAGACGAGAAACTTGACATGCACATGGTGGCCTGTCTCCCACACATTGAGGTCCTTAGTGATTCTCTGTCATTCTTTATCTGTGACATCAGAGAACAAAAAGGGCAAATGAGTCATATAAAGAATCAGCTACAAATCCTTTCTTTTTTCCCATAAATCACTATTTTTCCTCTTTGATTTAAAATACTGTGTTTTGCCTGTGGACGGGCATCTGATTATGTCACAGAATGTTCAGTACAGCAGCTATAATAAAAAGTCCACAAACAAAATGAAAAAGAGACAAAAAGGCTATCCTTTTCTTGTCTGCTGTTGAGTGCTGAGAGAGGTATAACATTACAAATAATATTCTTTGGCTGCAATATAACATTTGCTCAGCAGCAAACAGAAAGTAGGTAGGTTTTCAAGCAGAACTTCGCAAATAACAGCTTAGGATAAATAAAGGAAACTTAACTTACTTTTCACGGTCATTGTATACAAGCACCGCAGATAGTTGTTCAAAATTCTCAAAGCTCTTTTTCTTTAGTTGTTCTTGAGCCACTGCAAGGAGGAAATGGAGGTCCATTTCATATTCATCTCTCACACCGTAATAGCGCCCGAGAGTCATAACTTCATGTTCTGAAAATGCTCCATCAGTGATACTGACTATCAAATTTCTGTTCGCAAAAACAACAGCCTACATTAGTTTTAAGTAAAGGAGTTAAAACCAGTTAATAATCACTAAATTTTGGGGAGGGAAAGGATTAAAGTGCACTCATTGTAAAATTCTGTATTTAAACCATAAATATATATCTATATTGTATATTTAAACAATGTATCTATTTAAATTTGAAATCCAGATCTGTTCAAGGAGGTATAATGGAAATTACCTGAACCCTTACACTTTTGCAAGGTGTCCAGATTTGCTCAGTAGGTGGCTATACATACAAAAATACATAATAATCATGACTGAAGCCTTTTACTGGAGATGCCATACTGGCATGGAATATTAGCAGCATTGTGAAAGTTGGCCCTAATGGATAGCTTTTAGAGGAAAGCTGGGGGAAGGGAAACAGAAATTGGTCACAGAGACAGGGCAGAAAATTACACACAGCTTGTAATCACAAGCCCTCCTGGCAAGAATGGAAGACAGGAGGCAGCAGCAAGACCAGTTCACATTTGGGCACTGTCAGTGGAGGATCAGATCCCATGCAGGGAAGAGCCTGAGATGCATTCTCCCAAGACTGCTTGTGTTGCTTAGACAAATCAGCCCAACCCAGGGAGGAAGAAACATTCCTGAGATCCATCTGATGGGCCAGTGCTGGCACTGAATGACTAGTCATTCCTGTTAACATCAAGAATTTGTTACTGGTAATAGAGCTGGGGTGATTTCTGGGTAAGCTCCTGAAGACACTTGTAGTATATCAGCAAATGGACACAAGCTTTGGAGCTTAAGAACCAGGACTAGCAATTACAGTTCAGAACAATCTCCCTCTGCTTTATATTGGTGGTGGAGGGGAGGAGGACTAATTTTAAAGACTACATTATCTTTGTAGTAGGGGTTTGGTTGCCTTCAATGATTACAGAGTCCTTCAAATATTCTGGATGTTGACACAACATAAGGGAAGAAAAACACCAATAGAGGTATGCAAGGAAACCTGGGAGGCTTCCTGCTCTCCTGGAAAAAAATGGTCTGAATTGTAGGTTACTTCAGCTGTTACAAGGCCTCTTGTCAAACCTGGCTTAGTGTAACTATACATTGGTGTTGTGAACTCAAACATCTGTCTTTGGTGAACTCACGTTCAAAAGGATTTTTTTTAACATAAGTCTATGTGCTTTAATCAAAATTAGATTCATTATATATAATACTTCTGGGTAAACTGCACTAAGAATAAACTTCACCACAATTGCTGATGCAATTAGAGCTGTACCTTGCAGTGCCCTTGAGGGTACTACATCATGGTAATTATATACCAATCTTTGAAAACAAACAGAAGAAATTATTAGTTCTGACACAAGACTTAAACTTCTGGCTGGAGAATAGTTAAATTCTTGAATTAATCTGACAATGAGTCTCTTAACATCCACATGTGAACTGAAAGCGCAGCAATTTTGTACCGTTCCAAACTGCAAAATTTTACCCACAAACATAATTTTTCACTTGGTTCCTCTCAGAGGCTTGTGTGGTCCTGTTCAAATGAAGGTATCTCTTCACAGAATACAATGGCACTTACACAGCTATTCAAAAAAGGATGTAAACACTGTATAGTGTCTACTTTGATTCAGCTGTTGCTTTTTTCATATTAAATAAATCAGAAGGATCCTTTATTTGCAGTGGCAGGAGATAAATATAAGGAGAAGACAAGTTGTTGACAGTAGCAAACCTTATTTGAGATTATGCAAACTCAATGACCAAAACTTTGTCCATCTATTAATATTATAATTATCTTGTCAGTGTTATTATACCACTTACTGAATATTATTATTATTAATAACATTGTAGCAGCATTCAGAGATCCAGTCAAAACTGGAACCTCTTTCCTGGAGCCTGCAGTAATACTACTGCAAACACAAAGAAGAGGACAATACAGCCTGATAAGCCTGGCACTCTAAATGCTTGGGCTGGTGAAGCTGAAAGCATGTAAATAACATGCTAACCCAGCTGAATATTTCCACAGACTGTATTTCCACACATGGCATAGATTTTTCCAGTGACAGGATTTTAAAGGTCTTTTATTTTCTCAAGCCAGTCAGTGACAATCAAGTCACCAAAACCCCCAGCTAAAATTATTGTCTCGTTTGGGAATTAAGGAATATTCTAATGAGCAAGACCCAAGATTCACAAACAGAATTACATCTAAAATCTTCCTGACAAAAAGAAATAAGCTGCAACAATTGTTCCCACAGCTTAGTTATCTTTTGTTTTACTTTTTTTTTTTTTGTTCTAGAAGAATAAGACAGATTGCAATCTGAATTCGGTAAAGAAAGAAGAAATAATAATTAACTGCTTAAGAGAGCTGTTTCTCAAGCTGAATTGAAGATACGCATCTTTGTTAAACCCACATGGTTCTTTGTCTCTATCGGTGAACAGTCTTGCCAGTAGCTTATGAGAAAAAGCAGTCTGGGTAGGATTATGTGATGCACAGGCATCTAAGTTTTAGTTATTTTTTTCTTCCCTTTTGTAACAAAGCTTTCAATAGTGTCAACGATAGCTTAGGGGATGGCTTCAGTATATGCCATATATTTATTTCCTGGATGATGTGCCATTGATTTGGGTTATGAAAGTAGTTAAAGTAAATTGTGTAATTGCAATTCTGCTTCATTACATCATACTTATACGTGTACTTTTAAATGCAGCTCATACAAAATTACATAGGTAGAAAGGAAGAAATCTGAACAACCAAATTCAGAGCACAATAAAGCTTTAGTTGTATTTAAGATAAGAACAGAGGATTACCATGCTGGCTGAAGCTGTCACACAGATAATTGCCTGTACTAAAAACATCATCTGTATCATTAAAAATGTTTATTTCGTTCTAAAATAAGATACGTGGATATGAAAAAGAAGAGAGCCTTTAGATTACTGGATATCACAGAATCACAGAATCACAGAATC
>NW_010532832.1:0-25880 GCF_000687285.1 Phaethon lepturus
AGGAGGGAGCGGCAAGCGCTCCGCGCCGCGGCGTGGGCTGCCGTGCTCTGGCGCGGGTGTAAGAGAACCCCTCCTCCACCCGTGTCCGTGGGGCTGGCCCCGGCGGCGGCAGGTGAGAGCGGTGCGTGGTGCTGAACGGCCGCGAAACGGCTCAGGCTTTCTAGCGGGCCCGTGGGCCGCGTCCCTGGAAGGAACAGCACCGAAGCTGCGGGGCTGCCTTCGGCTGGGGAAAATGGCACCGCCAGCGCGGTCGTGGACGGTCCGAAGGGTGAGCGGTCATCACCGCGTCCAGAAAGGCGTGAGCTGCTCCGTCTTTGGCTTGCTTGTATAAACCAGGGCTTTAGTCAGCCTTGCCGTGACAGTTGTTGTGTTCTGCTGAGACAGGTTCGCTCCAGAAGCAGAATGAGATGTTTGCGAGAGGATAAATAGAGCCATTTACCCCGGATCAGGCCATCCCAGTGTTCCCCTTCCCAGGTCTCCAGAAGCAAAGTGCTGCAGCAAGGCAGTAGCTAGTAACAGGAGAATTTGCAGCAACTTGGGGGTCAAGCCTTTAAGATGCTGAGTGGTTTATTTGGTTAGTATCAGGTTTGTCAATGGGAATGTTTACGATCAAGTAGCATCGTTGTTGGCAAGTTCCAGCCCATGCAGGGCTATCAAGTGGTCAGCTCCCCTGGAACTGGAAGTTTATGAACTCCAGACCTGCTTTTACAGAAAACACACTTGCTCTCAAAGCACAGCTCCGGTTTAAATGCTCATGTTAGTGATTTCTTGATGTTGTTGTATTTGCATTTCAAACGCTTTGAAAGGTGTGACACTGCAAAATAAGAGCATTATCTCCTTCCAGAAGAAAGTATGACCTGGAGTTAGATGAAGCCGAGAGTGATGTGTTTGGTAAAAACACATAGTTCAGCAAAACTATGGGAAACTTACAACCTACCTAAGACTGACTGCTTTCCAGACTGTTTTGTCCAAGTTGATGTTGATGATGGTGGTGGCATCTTTCTTTTCTACCGAGATTGTCACTCGGCCTCTTCCAATGGGAGGAAGGGAAAGAAGAAATTTTCAAACACCTTGATGGAAGTCTTGGATGACAAGGGATTCTAATTTAAGAGGACGAAGACATCCTATCTGCTCTGAATAGCTAGGAAGAAGGAACAGGAAATAGTAAAAATTAGTATCAGTTTTGAAAGACTGAATTAATTATGGTTATTTTTGTGTCTTAGAAGTGTAGCTTTCATACCTGGACTTTTAACTTTTCTGCTCTGAGCACTTCCTTTAAGGAGTTTGGTGGGCACATGAAGCCTTAAAGGAACTCCTGCTCACTGCAGGGAGGTTGGACTAGATGACCCTAAATGTCCCTTCCAACCCAAAGATTCTATGATTCTGCAAGCCCAAGCTAAGCTTCATTTGGTGTTTTGGGAGGAACTTACAGCAAAACAGGATTGTTGTCATGCTGAGTGCCTGAAACTGGCTGAAATGATATCTAAGACACAGTTATTAAAAGATAATAGCTGACACTTCTTTGGGTTTTTTTAATATGACTATAGGTGAACTTTTTTCTAGAAGTAAATCACCCTTCAAATAAGCTTGTGTAAAAACAAACAAAACTACAACCAACCAACACAACAAAAAAAACCCCATGCCTTCATTTGGCAAAGTGTTCAAATGTCTCTCTGCATGACAAATACTCATAATAGACTTTTTAGGAATTTCTTTCAAATTAGTAAGTTGTGAGATACCATCTTTTTGTCCTTTTGAATACACCAGTCGATCAAAACTTTAGGTTTGGTGCTAGTTGTATTTTGCTAGCAGCAATGTCCAGACATTTTTTTAGAGGAAAATTAAAGAAAAGGATAATATCCTGTCTTTGAAGTTAACTGGAAGCTGCTAATAATATAATTGAGACCTTCTCCCTCCCACCCTCCCAGCAGCAGGGAGCTATTGTGTGTGCAAGGGCTGACCAAAAGTGTCCTGTAGAGATCTTATGGAAACAGCACACTAAATCTATTCAGCAGCTGTGTGTCTTGAAGCAAAAAAAAAAAAAAAAGGTAAAAGCTCATAAATGTTCCTTCCCAGAGGAAACTTTAGTACAACACAGAATATTAACAGGACCTAAAAACAAACAACTGTGTTAACTCAAACCATACCTAACTTTGTTATCTACCTGCCTAGTTAGATCAGGCTTTTGAAGACTTGCTCGCTTACCCTCTGCAGCTGCTACTGTCACGTAACTCAGTTCAGTCAGGACTTACACTGCTCGCGATCACGGGTCAGAACGTGACAAGTAACTTTTTTCACTGTTGGGATTTTTGCTTCTCTTTATTTCAGCCATTACTGGTAAAATGGCTGCTAATGAGGATTACAGTCCAGCCCAGTTATTATACTTGAAATTTTTGACTGCCTGCTGTTGTACAGACATTTTTAGTAGTGGACTTGGCCTAGGTCATAGCTGATTTTGAGAAACTGATGCGATGTAAAACTGCTTCCTTATTGTCTAAAATGAAACAACAAAAAATGGGGCAAGGGGGTGAGTCTGTTGGGTAAGCGAGTCCAACATTCAGGTGTGCTTTATTCCCTGCCTTTCACCAGTTATTGTAATATTTTCCTTTGCAGTTGTTTGTGTATTTAAACTATTGGGGATTATCAGTCCTACCCTAGCAGCAACTTAGCTGTGCTGGAAGATCTACCTAGCCACTTGATCAGTGGAGCAGGTGAACTTTCTGAAAATGTTTTATGGTAAAAACATAAGTTTTCTTTTTTAATATCAAATTAATTAAATCACTACAAATCAAAGGTACTGTGTAGTAGTTTAAGGTCTGTCTTCACATTACACACCCAGTTTCTTTTGTCTGGTGCTCACGCCACTGTGGGTGTAGGTGTATACCTGCCTGGTCCTGGCCAGTGTCTGAATGCTTTGCCCTGAATTGATCCAACTTCTTTTGGGATAGAATTCAAGATCTTCATATTACTCCAGAGAGGAACATTTTATTTTGGCGGCAGCTGAGTAAATGGGACATAACTTCATTCAAGCCTATGCTTGTATCATTACAGGCAACATTAGATCTTTCTCAGTTTGTGAAAGAGACTATATATCTTAAAATTAGGTAGGAATTGTTCTCCAGGTTCTTCAATGCTCTTCAAGACTCTAACCGCTCTCCTGGCTGGGTTCTTACTCTTGTATTAATGTACAGTATTAATGGACAGTAGCACAAGAGCAAATAGATATAAATTGGCCTTTCTCTTAACAAGCTCTTCTCTCTCTTGCTTGGAGCTACCCGACAGGTAGTAGGAAGCAATCAGACCCCCTCTCAGCTTTTGGTTTGTTCAGTTTAAGCCAAGTTCTTCTCATCCTCTGTAAAACAGGTCATTCTTCATAGCTTTTATCATCATATATACTATATATAATTCATATTTCTTCACCATGGACATTAAGAGCTGTACACAATACAACCTGATATGTCAGCAGAAAAACTTTCCTGGAATTTTGACTGAAACACCCAAAGGTGCCACCTATTTTATAATGGTGCTAGTAGCTCAAAATGATCTTGTGATAGCAAATAAGGCCAGCCGTTTCGTTTCTTTCTGTCATCTCAACTAAGGCGGCCCTGGCTTATTGTAGAAGCTCTTGTTATTCATCTTCAATGTTCTTTGCTAAAAGCCATCCTACTGGTGTCAGCAATGTCACAGCCATATAAAACCGGTTACTTCTCTGCTGCCTGGGCCCCTTGGACGGCTCAGTTTGCCACTTGTTACCTTTAGCACCAGTGCTGTGAGCTGCTGGCTCTCGGAGGACAGAGTACTTCTCTAGAAATGTGGAGACCGCTCTTGCCACTGTCCTGCACAGTGATCTGACCTGCATAGTCTACCCTCTCTTGCCTTTCTTCTTCAGTCACGTATTTAGGCTGCAGATCCTCGAAGGACAGGCATTTTTTGCACACTGAGCAGATCGTGACAAGCACAGCAACCTCACTCAGGCCTCTAGGTACTCCCTGTGAAATGCTGTGAGAATATCATATAGGGAGGGATCAGAAGAGTCCTCTGCCTCCAGTCTGCATTACTTTTCCCCCAGTGTCCAGGAGGGTCCATGTGACATTCTCCTGGAAAGGAGCTGCCTGCCTGAAAGGATCTTCTGTTTCTAAAATTCTTTCTTTTGTACAAAATGCTGAACTCCTGACAGCGATAGCTGAGCTGATGGCTTTATGGTTCTTTATGGGTCTAGGGGACTAACTTGGCAAAACTGTTTTTCCTCCAGATTTTGGGATCCAGGTGGGCTCTCAATGATCTAGTTGACCTCTCCCACTGCCAAAGGTAGGCTTCAACTTGATGCTTGTGGAAGTCAGAACAAGTGAAAGACTTTGTCCAGGGCAGTATCTATAAAGTTCAGCTATACTCATTTTATTTGCAGTTTTGTGGAATATTTCCCAGTTTTAAGAGGAGTCTGTACTGAAATCTTGGGAGATATTGTGAAGATACTTTCATTATTTGGTTTTGAAGCGAATTATTATTAAATAGAATGTTACTGAATGAGTTTGTTTTCCTGTGGAAATGAGCGCCTTTTGGAAAGTAACCAGATCCTGCTTCCTCCAAGCTTCAGGCATTTTAACCAGGGGAGTCATAGCACTGTCCAGCTGCATTCAAGGGGATTTTCTGAGATGTCAGCAGAATATGCATTTACTATCCTGGTGAATTCAAGGGAGCTTCATAGCATGTAAGCAGAACATGTGTTCTTTAACTTGCATACTGCAGGTGACATAAGCCAGCAGCATTTGGATGAACAAAATGAAAAAGTGTTCTTTTACTGTCTATAAATCCAGAGGCAGGGTGCTGATTTCTAATAGACACCCATACAGGAGTCATAGCTGTTCTGATACCCTCTTTCTCCTGTCTAAATATGGGGTATATATAGTCCTGTATGTATACCCATCACTGGGTAGATGGAAAAGGCTGGGTGACTTCAGAACAACCTTTTCCAACACTTAGTTGTTGGAAGAAGTCTTCTTAACTTGCCAGGTGACATGACAACCATCTCTTCATTCAGGGTATCTCAGATCCATGAGCTTATGCATATACTCTGAACTCCCTTCTCTCTCCAATGGTTCCACTACTGAAGAAGACTCTGAAGTAATATCTTGTATCTTCAAAGTGTATGCATATATTCATTTTACTGGCTTGCCTTAGTGATGTTTGCAGTAACTGTTCCCATAAGAGTGCAACCCTTACAGATAAGCACAGGAGGGTATGTGCAAAGCACTGCTGTAAGATGAAAAAGCATCATGTGCATCAGGTAAAATGTAAAAGCTCCTGGCCTGCTGATTTTTTTTTCCCCACTATGGGGATGTTTGTTGCTATGTATTTCCCCCGTTAATACTCCAAATCACTTGCTACGACACTCTCGCAGACAAGGTATTTTCTGTGTCAGAAACAACACTTTGGAGTCTTTGAAGAAAGTGCGTTTTAAATTATGGCCTGGAAAAAACAGTGAGGACAGAGGATTTTGAATAAAGAAGAGAATTTCATAAAGGGGACAGGTGTGTGGTCATAGAGAACTTAAGTGACAGCAAGCAGAGGGAGAAGAGAACTGGAGTCATTGCATCCCTTGCAGCATAGATTAGGTCTAGAAGACTTACACAGTTGTAGATTTCCATTAGATTTATAATTTTGGCAACTAACATTGCAGGGTTTCCAACTCTTGCAGCTGTTGATCTGCACAGTGACTTTGAACCCCCTGGGCTTATTGGCAGATTAAATTAACGTTAATTTGAATGATCAGGGAGTCCCATGCAAACAGAATGCATGGGACTGTCTGCACTTACGCAATCAACCTGCACGTATGCAGTGGCTATGAGCCTGCAAGTCACTAGCTTTTATGGGGCTGACTGATGTTCAGAAAGCTGCTTTTCTGTAGAATCAGTATTTCATCACCCAAAGCAATAGCGCTGTCAGGTACGTCATCGTATATCCAATCCAGAGTCTTCATGTGACGCAAGCTGGAGTAGCCCCATTGGCCTCACTGATATTAAAAATGACTCATTCTAGCAGGGGACCTGGCTGTATTTTTTGCCTTTGCCATGTTTTTAGTGAGAAAGGATTTGTTTCACAGTTAATTTATTGCAGGTGAAACGTTCCCATTTCCCCTGTTTCTCCAACCAAATGCAACTTTGCATTCCCATCTAGGAACACTGCCCTAGGTTCGGTGAAATGAAAATGCCTGATGGTGGATAGAACGTAAGGGGAATGTACAAAGGAGTATAGGGAGCGATGGATTAAAGTGTGTGTGCCTGCTGGAGCTAGTGTTTTATCCTTCCTTACGCAGCTCGAGAGCTCCTGGGCAGCTGGTGGCTGTGAGCCAACCTGGGGTGTGTCGCTATGGCTCTAGGTTGGATTGCTGTTATGGCTGGAAAAAGAACAACAAGGGCCACTGCGAAGGTAACATTAATACTTTATGCTTTGGTACTAATAAAGGGATTTCATATATGTCTCCCAAAGTTACAGAAGGAAACCCTCTGAGGAGTGAAATCTCTTAACTCTGTGAGACAATGAATGAAACATGTTTGAGAGACCATCTCCTCAAAAAAGCAGAGCTTTGAGTAAATAACACCAAACAATAAAATACATATTCAAAAATTCTTAGATGCAGAAGGGATCATCTGTTCTAACCCCCTGTACAGCCCTGGTCAGTGCCTATACTTTTGAGTAAGTGCCAAAAATGCAGTGTTTTCTAATGCTCCATATGGGCCCCTAAAATGGTTTTCTATGAATTGGTATCCTTTATCTTCAGAGTACACAGCCTCTGAGAACCAGGAGGTTTTAACTTTCTGAAAATATAAATAAAACCCAAGCAATAAGAGTGCCTGACTTGAGCTTGGGTAGCCAGCCAGTGTTCTGGTCTGTGGATTGTTGGCTTAATGAAGAGTTGATGACTCTTAAGACATTTCTAATTTGTAAAAGGTCTACAGATCCCAAGGAGAAGGTGATGTGGAATCTCTCTCTAGCTGTGCTTGGGCAAAACACAATAAAGTCATAAAATAAATGTTTTAGGAATCTTTTTCAGATGTTGTACCTGTTGTTCCAGAGAATTTGGCATTGTATATCTGGTGAGTTTGAATAGAGGCTTAGGATTATTCATTGATGAAAATCAACAGACTGATGTCTAAAAGGGAAAGATGAAAAAAGCCTCTGCCCTGTATATTTAGCATGACAGTTTAAAAAAGGAAAAACTGGTGAATACCTTTATTAATATTTATGCATTGCTTAAGAGCACCTTAGTTTTGATGCAGATTAATACCTTGAGGGACAACTGGCAAATGTAGCTTCGATCAGTCAGTGAAGTAAGTTATCTTGTTGTAAAGCAATAGGGTGTTTTATTAGTAAAATTAAGTTTTCATAGATTTCTAAGATTCTTCTTTGGAAGATTTCTTTAAGCCAACTATAATGTAATTCTGCATTATAAATCCAGAGGCAGTGGTGTTCTCTGCTTCAGTGTTAGTACTCAGCTGGTCTCCCACTACACCACATTGCGTTCAGGAATATGGGTAGTGCTGAAATATGCCTTAATCTGCAGAGCTAGTAAATCTGCATGAATCTTTAAATGGAGGGAAGATAGTTGAATTCAGCGGTATGAATTTGAATTAAGGGTTTTATTATATAATAACTAAGACTGTGACTTTCCTATTCCCTATTGTTTGGATAGCAGCTTAATTACACAAGGTAGTGAGATGTGCATCCTGGTGCATACTCTTCTGCTGCTTTTCCAGACCTAGTCCTGATTTAAATGCGTGTTTGGTTTGCTTTTCCTGAATAACCCTCATGTTGACCATCACATTGACTGTAGGAGCCTTAAGCTTTATAAAAGCCAACTTTTCATTTCTGACTAATGATCCAGAGGGCTGAGAGAAAATCTTTATTTTTTAATGCATCCAGGCTAAGCACAGCCCTCTCAAGTAATTCTAAACCTAGTGCAATTATACATATTGGGATGTGTGGTAAGGATAGTTGCCTGACCGTTTGACGGATGTGCTCTGGATGTTCCACCATGGGATGGACGTGTTCCTCAGCTGTAAATGAGGAGGTCCAAGAGTGGAAAAGTGCTGTAAGGTAATATGTCTCCTGTGGCTGCAGGAGTGCTGTTGCCTCTTTCCTACTCCAGATGCCAAGCATAGCAAGTCAAGGTGCTGGCTAGGTGCTTCTCACCCAGCCTTCTCAAAAATAGGGAAAAGGCAAGAGTACAAAACTAAATGTGAATCATAAGCATGGCAGAAAAAGCATGAGGGAAATAGCTAAAAGGACCCCCTTCTTTTCCAGGTCTTTACAAACCTGGAAGAGCACACACTTTTTTAATCCGTGCTAGTGTCACTTTTCTCCAGCAGAAATAAAGTACTGATCAATAGCTCCTGTGCCCAAACTAGAGGGAGAGACATGGAGGATGTTGAACTTGTACAACAAGTTTTTAGGCAACAAAACAGGGCAAAAGTTCTCAGACAGAATATTTCTAACTTTTTCTCTTTTTTCTCCTTTCTCTTCCTGACTCCTCCAGCTATCTGTGGACATGGCTGCAAGTACGGCGAGTGCCTGGGACCAAACAAATGCAAATGTTTCCCTGGATTTACTGGGAAAACCTGTAATCAAGGTTTGTGCACATGGGGATATTACTCCAGAAATCAGGCTGTTGATGTTCTGACTCCTTATCTTGTACTATGGGTTGTGTCATCTTCCAAAATAATAAAACAAGATATTTTCTTGTTTACATAAAAGAGCTTAGGGTTTAAGGCTCTTGCACCTCCAACATCCCAGGCAAGCTCTAAGCCTCCTCAGCACACAGAAGTTTGAACCTATATCATATATCTCCCATGGGCTGATGACAAGGGCAAACTGTCATATTTATAGTCAGAGGATTAATACATGGAGAAATTATATAGGAAATTATTGGAAGAGATGGAAGTCAAATCCAAAACACATGTTATTTTCTAAACTAGCAAACTAACTAGAAGGTTAGTTACTTTCTTAATTAACCTTCTCATCAGAAAGACATGCAATTATTGCTAGACATGTAATTTCTCAGGCTGCCTGGGTCAATGCCATCTGTTTGCATATTCTGATTTTTTTTTATTTTTGAGAACACAGAATTGGGAATCTTTAGAATTGCATATTCAGAAAGTTTGAATGCACCACTTTCCCTCCATAAACTTGAAATTAGACATGGAAATATTTCAGCTAACACATTGGTGAGAATTCAGCTTTTTTTCCTGTTCCAATATATGAGACCCCTGTGTTGGATCAGATGAAAGGAGCACTGTGCATGGAGAGAGGCCTTCCTACAGCACTGCCGATGAGCAAACTGCAACTGCTGTGAGGGAAGCATGACATAAAGGCCACATGAATGGATGGGTCTGTCCTTGCTACTTTCCTAAGCACCTTCAGTTTTTGCTTGAAGATGTTGCATTGAGATACTAAACACACATTTTTCAGAGTCAAAACAACCCATTTATTACACAGTATCTTTCAAACAACATGCTATAAAACTATACTGTTAAGTATTTTAGAAAACACCATCTTCTGCACTTTTGATGTTGCTTGGAGGGAAATGAGTCAATTCCTCAGTACCACTAGAGAAGAAAATGAAACAGCTGCTGTGGCTGTATATAATAGATATGTTGGTACCACTTACAACTTCGTCCTCTAAAGACACAAATTTGACCTCAAAAATTATTTAGCAGTTTAAATGTTACCAAAAGGCAACAGAGAAGCCCCAGTTTTAAGGTATTTTCTGCAGAGTAACCAGCTAGATTTGATGTGCCTTCCACACACAAGTAGACTAGTTCCTGTCCTTGCAGTAGATTCAGAGTCTGAGACTCGGTGGAAGCACCGCACAGACCTACATGTGCAAATTGCCTGTTAGCTCCCTGGGCTGTTCTATCTTCTGAAGCATGGCCAGGAATTTTTTAGTAAAGGGGTGGCTGGCAGAGGCCAGAAAAGTCCCGAGCTATTTCGATAGTATAGCCTTATAGGTGGTCAGGTTCCAGCAGCCAGGAATGCTCAGAGCCACTTTTAATTTACTGGCAGATACAGCCCTGGTCTGTCCTTACAGAAGAATACCCTGCTGAGCAAGCTCAACATGAGCTAACTAAAATAACAGAGATAAGGGGACCATATTAGTCTGCCACCGAGTCTGAGCTAAATCAGCTTTATCTCCATAGGTTCTTTTTTAGAGCTGTATATACTCTCTATGCATTACTGTGCATTGTGCAAGATAGGTGCAGCTAAGCACTTTTGAAAATTTATAGTCTAAGTGGAATAACTTTTGTTCCCTTCTAGTTTCTTTGTTGTGAGAGTCTTGGTTATTTAGTGGAGCCACAGTAGAACGAAAATCCAATGTCATTTGCAAGCTGATAAGTTGTGCTTTTTTAAACAGACCCTTTGTTTAAATAACAGAATGCAACCCTCTTTTTTTCTTCCCTGGGCTGAGCTGTAACAAACTCTTCTGCACATATATAACCACCACTAAGTTTATGCTTTGAATGGTCTGGAGATTTTTCTGTGGTCTGCAGGGCGCATAGACGTGCGAACAGATGCTTCTCCCATTGGAAGTGAGCTGCACAGGCTCAGTGCTTGGACAGTTGCATCTTTATTGAAGTTGTGTTGTTGGTAATATGTGCCATTAAACATATGTTGAATGGGCTGCGTATGCTGGTGCGTTCTGTCAATGAGTTCTGTCTGTTTGCTACTGAGGGTTTAAAATACAAGCAGGAGAGGTGTCAGTTCACAGAAGTCACAAGCACAGCTGTTGTCCCCCTGTCATAGGGCCAATACTATTGACAGCACTGCTCTGCCTGTACCACTCAAATTAAACTTTTTAGGATTCTAGTTTTCTCCCTGTGAAAGATAGCTATTGGGAATTTGAAATTAATTTAGTTTCTGCAAAGCCTTTTAAATCGTGGATTTTGAGAAGGATTTAGGATGCTTTTATTCTCAGGATTTTGAGAGTTTTGAGATTTGTTCTTTGATTCTTAAAGTCACATAATTCTTGCCATATATTGTATTTCATTTCTGCTACTGACAACCTTGGTGCCAATGTGTAGCTCAGAAAAAAAAAATAAAAATCTTTGTTTCACTTTAGCTCAAGCTGATTTGCTGTTCTTAGTCTCATGTTTTTGCCTTTCTAGTACAGAGGTCAACTGGAGGCCTAAAATCTCCAGTTAGAATCAGAGAAATACAGAAGAATAACTCCGAGAAAAGAGACTAACTCCAATTGTCTCCCCACCCTTCCATCTCTTCCTAACAAGCTGCCAGATGTGGCCAGAGTTTGCATTAGTTTTTCAGGTTTAGAGGTCTGTGTATGTTAGTGTTGCTAGCAGCCTTTCAGCCAGATGGTCTGCTAAGCTCTCATCTTGCAAGGGGCTGGCTCATTTTCAGTCCAGGCAATTTTACTGTGGGGAATTCAAGACACTAGGCAATATTATCCACCTATATGTATGAATATATGTATATAAACCCAGCACTCACTTCATTCCAATGACTTCTGCAGATCTGAATGAATGTGGAGTGAAACCACGTCCCTGTGAACACAGATGTATGAATACACATGGCAGCTACAAGTGCTATTGTCTCAACGGGTACATGCTTATGCCAGATGGCACATGTGCAAGTAAGTAATAGAGCTGATAGGACAGGCACACCCAAATCATCTAATCACACTTGATCCCAGCAGATTTTCTCCTTGTGATGAGTGGATTTAGCTCATTCAGGATAGGGTCATTGCCTTAGCTCTCTGGTACTGTCAGCAGCTGAAAGAGACTTTCTATTTGGCAGTATCTGGATAAAGTAAACTAGGTCATACTTGTATTTTGGTGTTCAGAGGAATTTTTGTCCCGACAGAAGTAAAAATCTTTGATAGCATTACTTCAGATGAAGGACAGCTAGTATAGCCTTGGTATATAGTCCTGCCGGTTCACCTGTTGAATAAGGATGAATGAATCTATCCAAGCAGAGCACCACTGTAGACTGCTTTTTACTCTGCTGAATTTTATGCCATTACTCCTTGCTTTACCTTTGTGTGTTCCCTGACTCATTCATTTTCTCTGAGTGTTGATATGCTTCCTACACTTGCTGGCAGCTTCTTGCAAACATTTGTTCACTGAGCTAAGGCTCATCTAAACTGTATTTCTACCTATTTTCTTTGTCTTTAAGCCAGAAATGTAATAGAAAGTATTCTGCTTTCATAGTCAACCTGATTTTTATGACCTAAGGAAGCTTCTTATTTTTCGATGACACTGTTTTGTTTGTAGAAAATACTTTTTTTTCTTCACCTGAGCTTTTCCATACAGAAATTTTGTCTTTGAATTTCACAAAACCTTAGGTAACATGGTGACAATCCTTTCTGGAGTCCACGAGACTGAAGCAGATGCATCAGTTGGACAAGGAAGCTAACTGCTCTCAGCAGTGGAACAATCTGCTTGAGAGGTCTGTCCTAAGCAATGGACCTAGCTGTATGCAGCACAACCTTTCCCATCGGTAGGACAGAGAACCATAAACTCTGAAAGGCTTTCATCTCCAGACCTTGGAGACAACCATTCACTAGGCAGGATGTCCATCTGACGAGTTGGCTGTCAGGTTGGGGATAACTGGAAAAATACCCAGCCTTAGCAAACACTTGCAGGAGTGCAGGGTCTGGAGCTCTGGGGCAGGCAGAAAAGCCAGAGCTCCTACTCTCTCTCTCATAGCCGGGAGACTGAGATTGCTGCAAAAAGTGCCTGGAGCCAGAGCTTTTGGAGGGTTTCCTGCAGCGCGGCTCAGGATTGCGCCTCTGCGTTACTAACCGTGGTGGGTATCACCAGCAGACAACAGCTGCAGGGCCCCGAGATCCCCGAGAAATGGATATGAATTCCGTCCATTTCTTCCAAGATAATTTGTGTATCTGCTGACATCACATACCAAGCAGTTTTCAGTAAGGCCGCTGTCTTATGGACAGCTGAAGTTGGCAGAAGCCAAAATTACAGTTAGAAGAAACTATCTTTTGATCCCAGTGGCAGTTTTGTACCATCCATCCCTCACTCCTGTGCCTCTGAGCACAAACAATTGCTGCAGCCACGCTTCTGAACCAAGTCAGAAAACTAGATCCAGGTTGTTACTAACCATTTCCGCTGGATTAGATTTAAGACAGTTTTAGTTCAGGACTGGTTTCCTGATTTAAGAAATTCTGCATTTGTACCAAATTTGTACCAAATGTGCAGTTGCACCATCTCTTGCTTAAGCCAGCACAAAACACTGAATTTCTTAGTGGCAGTAGCAGCCACTGTTGTGTATATATGAAAAAATTGCCTGAAGAGCTGTGATCCCCGGAGCTTGCTTTGTCACAGAGAAACATTATTTCTCAGTGGAACCCCGACAAATACTGACAGAATGAAACCAAATTTCAGGGGAAAGATGAGGATTCCAGTAGAAGGGAAGTCTTCATTCTTCACAGCTCTAGTGAAGCCAGCAAAAAATGTTAATCCAGCTTGTGCTTCATTAGCCCAACCCATCTGCCACCTTCGAGTTCTGAATAGCCTTTATTTTTCTTAAGCAGAAACTATGATTATGAAATGAAGTAGTAAATTATTTACTCAAGTAGACATTATTCTTGGCTAAGTCTACTAGCGTCCCATTTCCTCTGATGCTAACTTAAGCTTGTGCTCAGATGAAATGCTAGGTTATGTAACCAGTTCTAGAATTCTCATCATTTTATTCAGACAAACATTTTGAGCATAATGTTGCTCCTTTTGAATCAAATTCTCCATGCTGTAAGTCTCCTTAGCAAGATGAAGGAGCCGACTGTGAGCAGTCAGGCTTATCTGCAACCATGCCAAGGGACTGTGGAGCTGGAAGAATGGTATCAGAAAAATGTGGCTTTGGGCCACAGAGGTACATTGCTTAAAATAAGTAGTAGTTTAGTACATAACACAAAATCACTTAAACTCTGACAGAATTACTATACTAGATCTGATTAACAGTTCATCTAAGCCAGTATTATGTCTAACCAAAGCCAGGAATAGGAGCTTCAAACAAAAGAGAAAATGGAGAATTATGAATTATAGTAGAATAATGTTTAGTAAGTTTCTTCATTACCAGTTAGGAAGTAGATGATGTGACAAAGTATTATAATTTACCATCCATCTTTTTCTAACTCTTACCTCCTGTATGTTCTCATTAATACACAAGTAAAATACATTTGCAAATACAGTGAATTCTTGGCCTTGAATATTTATCACTTAGCCACAAAGTCTAAACAAACCAGTCTAAGAAAAATAACTTTATCACAGATTAAACAGATTAATTTTAATAGCACACAGAAGTAATATGTTTTATATTTTATATTCAAATCAAATAATATGGCTGTAGATGTATATAGACCTGCATACATCATTGTCTTTTCTATACACTGTTACTGTACACTGTTCTGAACGTGCTAGTACCTCTGACAGTAAACATGTTGCATTTTAAAATAAAATTCATGTAATTTTCTACCTAAGTGATGAGCTAGTTTCAAGTTCTTGCAGTTGGTTTCTGTCTCAAATAAATTGACAGCTGTTCCAGGCTTTCCAGTTGCAAACAACCTATATACAGTTCTGCTTCTCGGAACACAACGAGAGTGAAGTAGCCAGAAATACTTTCTTTGCACACACCTCCATTTCTTCCAGTAAACACTTCCAAATACTACTTCTTTCCTTGGCGTCATAACACTAATGCTTCCTGGATATCTTCAGGATTTTAGAAATATCTCCTTACATATTTAATACATTTCTCCTACATTTTAGCCTCTCATAGGTTTCTCAGGCAAGATCTAGACCCCTGCATATCTCTCTAGAGGCTAATCAAAGTCATCTCCAATATTTCACACTCCTAACTAACCTATGGCAGCTAACACTTGTGTTCTGGCTAGTGCCTCATTAGATTGAGGTATCTGTTCTATAAAGGGTCAAACTAAAGGGCAGTTCTTAAGTCCATCATGCTAAATAGTTTTTTAAATCAAATTGTATACTAGAACCATGTTTAATGGTTAAGTAATAAGTACAATTCACTACCAAATAACAGTTTTATGTATAGTAAAACTATCACAATGGAAAATATAAAAAACGTTCTACTTTGAGCAATTCTGTCTCTGAATCTAAAAGGTAGTAGTAAGAAGTCACAGAAATGGGAGTAGAGAAAAAAGGAAAATAAGGGCCAATAAGGAAAGAACAAAGCGAAGGGGAGGGGGAATTTAAGATCTATCTCTTGGACTCCTGAATTTTATTACTAATGTGTTAATGTATAAACAGCTTGAATAATGATGAATGGAATTTTGTTGTTCTGATTTATTTTTGCATTCCTCCAGATCTAACTTAAGTTTAAGTGTGTGATCCCAGTCTGGATTTTTGCTGTTTTTGTTGTTTTAAATACTGTTTTCAGGTTCTAGGACGTGTGCCATGGTGAATTGCCAATACGGATGTGAAGAAGTCAAAGGGGAGGTACAGTGTCTTTGTCCATCAGGTGGCCTTCAGTTAGGACCGAATGGAAGGACGTGCATTGGTATGGTTAGATAACTCACTCTCAGCTTCTTTTCTATAGGATCCTGAAAAATTGAAGAGTCGGGGAAAGGTTAATAAGTAGTTAGCTCTCCTTGCTGGCTTGAATAATGCTTCTTGTTACTCGCAGTGTGATGTAAAGCTTGCACGCTTTTTTTAAAAACTGTTCTCGTAATATTGGCCGTGTAATTCTTTGGGTGAGTCCTATCCCAAATAACTCATTAAATGTTTTGACATAATTTGGAGTCATCAACAGATTTAGTTTCTCCCTATTGTTCTGAGGTCTACAGTGTTTTGCCTGCAGGAAGCTGTTCTGCTAACATAATGTATTATAGGAGTTGAAGGTTGTGCTTGGATGGGTTTTTCTTTTATTGTGATAACCCACAATACAAGCTTCCAGATTTTTCTCCAGAAGCCTCAACATCGCTTTACCTGGGGGTTTACTGTGTGATGAAGAAAGCATTACTTACAACACTTGGTACTGTTCTGTGATACCATTTTATATTGTCATCTGACAAAGCAGTGCTGCAGCATTGCAATCCAATGCTGCAATGGTACCCATTTCAATACTGCAGCTAAATGAGCCCCTTTGAAAACCCAGTAGATGTGAAACAAACCCTCCAAAGCAGGGACCACTGCTACAACTACAGAAGAAGAGGCAGTGAAGCGCGTGTCAGAGCAGCAGGAGCAGGGCTGGGAGCTGCATCTGACCTCAGTGTCTGCAGGGCTGTGCCCTGGTAAATCAGGTCCAGGGTCTGCCTGGGCATCTTTCCAAAAGCTGGAATGCTGTTCATCACAGAACAACCCAAAAGGGTCTGAAAGTGTTCCTTTTTCAGCCCAGATGCTCTTTGTTTTAAATTTAAGAGAAATACTGCTTTGTATGTACTTTATGCCATTTCATTTTAAAATAGGACCCATAGCAGAGCTTCATATGTGAAAAAAACCCAAAAGAATTTTCCGTTCGATTTCTTCTTTATAATACCTTTAGCTAATTCTTGAAATGCAAGTTGTCCTTTTGAATCAATAAGTACATTTTCCTGTAAAACGCTAACTTGTAGCATTTGAACAATATCAATTTAAAAAAAAAACACCCAGGAAATGGTTTTTGTTTCCTTCTTTCCTATTTTCCCCTCTTTCCCAATCTAGCCTTTACTTCCTAGTCTCACATGCCTCTAAATGGGTAACACCCCTAGTCAATCACTGAGAATGGTATTTTGTGGTTTTTTAATCTTTATTCCATTCAGGCAAGCATAGAAGATTGAAAATAGCTGGGAAGTATTTTATTTCCCAGAGCTGCCCAAAATAGAATGGAAAATAGAATGGAGATACCTCCTTGAAGATATTCAAAAGCCATTTTGACATGATTCTGGGCAACCGTCTCTAGGTGTCCTGCTTGAGCAGGGTGTTGGACCAGCTGACCTCCAGAGGTCCCTTCCAACCTCAACCATTCTGTGAATCTGTGAAAAAACTTTTTGCAACAAGTGCTATTTACTAAAATGCCGTTAGCAACATACCTAATGACATTGATGATTTCACTTATTTTTACATTCTTTCTGTCACAATAGTGCAAATCCGCCAGATCATAAAGGGCAGCTTGGACATGATACCTTACAGGCAAAGAAGAATAACAGTAGCTAATCTATTTCAGATGCTTCTTACCAGTACATACTGGTTGAATAATTTCTACAGCTTAAAGAATATTTTAGATGTTGAGAGGTTTAACATTCAAACATAAATAATGAATTTTAGCTGCAATGGCCAAAACAATATTATGCTTAACATTTCAAACAAAAGGTTAAATAAATGCATCGACCAAAAGACACTGCTGTATAGAAGGACAGTTACTGTATGAATTGTTCTCCTTAACACACAGATGTAATATCAAGTCACATATGAAAGCTGTGTGGCCTTGGACTACATTACCACTTTTAGGAGCTATCAGGTAAACTCATAGGGATACTTGGCTCAACTTCCCAACTATAAACATTCCAACATGAGAACGCTATTTCTTTCCTTCAAATGAAATGAGTTTCTAATTGGAAATGACCTGCTTTGAGTAATCAGCAAGGCTTTCAGACTACTACCAGTCACAGTTAACGTGCTTGAATTATTTAAGAGCTATTTGAAGGTGAACATTGTAGACATATGTACTTAAATACAATAGACGAGTGGTTCTCTTAAATCTGTTATTGAATTATTCAGGCAACTCATTTTATTCTTTCGTATTGAGTTCATTTGTATTTACCTTGCCTACTCAAATGGATTTGGATGAATGCTGATACATATGATAGAAGGTAAAATAAACAAAAAGGGTATATATGTCCGGTGGTTGGAAATATCAGACCCTTTTTTTCTGCATGACTTGTAGTATGTCCCTGTTTTTCTGTCACCAGTTCTCCGTCTATAAAATGAGAGAGATAGTAATATCCTGCTGTATAGCATAATACTTAATAGATTATAAGATACTCTAATACTCTGGAATTAGTCACAGAAACACTATGAAAAAATAAATGTTTGAAGATCCCTGGCTATTAGTCTTAGCTTAATCCTCTTAAGCAGCTGCATTATTCCTGAACCTGCAGAGCAGAACAGCACACTAATGCTTTTTACTTTTCCTCTTCTACATGTGCATAAGTGAAAGAAAATATAACCATTATATATAAAAAAATTTAATTAAACCTAAACCTGTTGTTTTCAGGAGTACGGTGAGTCTTAAGTGTTCATTGCAGACGTAAACTTCTCACTAGGATTGAGTGCAGCAGGCTTGTCCTTTAGCTTGTGACAGACCATGGTCCTGGCAGAGGCAGCAGGAACTGAGAACCTGGGAAGGTCTGAGAACGCCCTGGAGGCTAGGGAAGTGAGACCATCATCAGAAATGTGTAGCGTGGGCAGAAAGAGGGATTTTTGACTACAGGTTTGTTTAGATATTCTTCTGTTGTTGTGCACTTTCTTTTGATCACCTAAGCACTGTAAAAGCGTTGTAGAAATGATAAAAAGATGAATTTGGTGTCCAGCAGCACTTCACAGCAATTCTAACCTGTAAAGGGCAGCAGTGTGGCACAATGAATTACGTGCAAAGTCACTGCTATGTATTATAATGTGATAGGGAAGGAAAAATGCCAAATATCATAATCGGCACTATTTTAAATTTGACGTTACAACAAAACAAATCAAATTAGTAACACTTAATTACAATGGTTGTTGAATAATGTTCTTAGGCTCTTCCCATACCAAGCTTCCTCCTTCTTTCTCCAAAACATTTGTCCCTGTCATCTGCCTTGCTTGGCAGACCACTCGCAGTCTGGAAACTCTTTCCACACTATGTCTTGACATAGCCCAGCAAGGTGGGGTGCAGACGTTCAGTAGAAAGCGCTGCTGTTGCTCTCAGTTTCCTCTTTATGGGGCTTTCTCTTAAACGATTCTCTGACATTTCCTTTCTCAGGGAAATAAAGGAATTTGTGGAGTTCCTTCTGACTCTGCTCCATGACCTGAGGGCAAATCATTGTTCCCAGTGAGGATCCTCCGCACTGCCAGTTACCCTTTCTTTTACCATGCCAGATCTCAAAATCTTCCTTAAACTTTGTTCACGTTTTGCTGGTTCATTTATATTACCGCATGCAAAAGCCACCCCCAAGTGTGAAATTATAGGACTTTTCTATTAAACAACTTGTGATAGCCAGGACTAAAACATTCCTGTGCAAATCCCAACTAGTTCTTGCTTTCCTGGTTTACTTTCTCATGGATCTGACCAGCAATCCTTCTCCTGCTCTAGACATTGATGAATGCTCCACTGGCAAAGCTGTCTGCTCTTACAACCGTAGATGTGTCAACACATTTGGAAGCTACTACTGCAAGTGCCAGCTTGGTTATGAACTGAAATATGTCAGCGGCCGTTACGACTGTGTAGGTAAGATCTAGCCCATTAATTTTCCTTCATTCTTTTTCATTCCCACACTGTGTGTCGTTCCCATCATTGCCTGAAGCATGTTGGCCTTGTCTGGGGATACTGCCTCAGAAATGGATAAAAGATGTCACGAAGAATATTCTTGGAGACACTTTGAACTTTTCTCTGGGTTTTCTCTGTGGCCTTATGAAAAACCTAATCACTGGCACTTGCAAAATAAATTGCCTTATTGTACCAAGTGAAGATGTGCCAGGGCTTGCAGTACATTAACAAGAGTTGACTACAAAGAAGTGCTACTTCTGGTACAGGTTTAGTTAAAGAGCCATTTTTTGTCCTCTTAGCTTTCAACCTGTGGTGAACAAGCAGTCCCACAATCTTTTTTTCCTTTTTTTTTGTGTCGTTAATGAGGAATGTAAATAAAGTGCATTCATGACTGTAAAAACAGTTGTTTGGATGTACAGAACTTACACCAAAAAGAAGTATGAAAATAGTAGGTTTCAATTACTTTTCAGGTCTCTCTTGCATGCCTAAGTTTTTCCCAAACAAAAATAAGTACACGCAAAATGTTATCTTGACATGCCCAACTGTTAAAACAAATGTTAAAACACCTTTCCTCCTGTTTCAGTCCATTAGCTGAATGGTGGAAGAACAACAAAGTATAAGCTACTGCAGCAGGCACTGCAGCAGTATTGTTCAAGCAGCTGACTACATAAGGGCCTGGAAGGGTTGGAACTACTACAAGAAGTACATACAAAAGAGAATTCCTGGGTTTTTTTTATATTTGCTTGGTATTAGGAATTAGGGGTGGGAGGGAGATCATAAGGCAGGTTTTGGAAACTCAAGTTTGCATTTCCTGTTGTATGCAAACACTGAAAGTCTTAAAGTGTAAAACATACTTACTTTTTCATACAGTATGTATGCAGGGGTGAAAAACTGGAGAGGTCTCAGTAGTCAGGATTTTATCTGCAAACCTGAATCTCACTCTCAGACATACCATACTTTTGAGTCAGTCTTCCTGCTTCTTCTCTCCTTGCTGACTTACATTATGAGAGGACCTGTCAGCTGCTAAAAATGAAGCATCTGGATAAAGTGCAAGTGGTGCAAAAATGTGTACAACTTGGCTCCCTCGTGTGGGAGAAATCAGAAACAGCTTTGTGATGTAGCAAAATCAGGGAAAAAGAGAACAAAACCAGTTACTCTTGATGCTTGTATGTTTTGCTGTCAGTTGAACGTAGTATTTTCCACTGAATTTTCCCTGATTATACCTTTGTTGTACAGCATTATATGTATGTTAGAGTGTTAGAGGTAGATAGAAGATCTCAACATCTTGGCATGCTCAGGGTTACTTTCCATTGCATTTCTTCTAGAGTGTATGAAAGAATGAGAAAGGTGTGGCGAATTGTTTTTTCATTTCTGTCACACGTTCTCTTGGTGCCTTTTGCTTTTTGTTAATAGAACAGCATGTTCATTAACGTTCAAACCTATAGTTTCAATCCTGTTCTCAGTCAGAAAACCACCATGTTCACTTTGTCTTCACTGGGATGTTCTACATTTTCCATGGATCCATATGCTAGTAGCTGTCAGCTAGGAGCTGACATTAGCACGAATTATTCTGCCTCCAATGGTCTCTGGACCATCTTGGTCTAACACTAGTGATTGCAATACCTGGAAACAGATGGCCAGCACATACAGACTGTCATGAAGCTTGGGTTTCAACACAGTTTTCACTAAAGCATTTATATCTTTCACTAGATGTAAATGAATGTGTGACAAATACACACAGGTGTAACCTCCATGCAGAGTGCCTCGACACCGAAGGCTCCTTCAAATGCAAATGTAAACACGGCTACCGAGGAAACGGATTTGATTGCGCTGGTGAGTACCACTGGATGGCAGGAATAGTGCTATATTGGTTTTCTCCAATAATTGATGGTTATAAGGTGTTTTCTGGGAAAGACCGTGCTGAACTCTGCTGCAGTACAAACCAAGGCAAACCTCTCCATTAAATAACATATTTATTGTATGAGTCATTGCACAGTTGATACAAGTATTATTAACTCAAATTTGTTTTGCCTATGAGTCCTCAAGTCTCATAGTATTGCTAGGAATCGCAAGTAGAACAGAAAAGAGAATTTGGCCTGAAGAAACAGAGAAAATAGCTTTAAAAATTCTACTATGTATTTTCCTCAAACTCCCACAGCTAGCCTCTTGGAGGGCTGCATGGTCTCTTCCAGAAAAGATTCAAGCTAACTTAGCAAAAAGTGAGAGGATGGAGGGAAGCCATGTACTAAACTGTTTTCACTTATAATTTTGCCTTTGTTTATCGAATATTAAAGACTTCCTGTAAAGATATCATTGCCCGGTTCTAACTGGATATGACTCTCCAGGAAGAAAGAAGCAAAAGGCTGCTCTTGTCTTTATATTTAAAATGAACCTTTTAATTTAATTCCTGTATTGAAATTAATGGTTCCAACTCCAAAGCCATTTGTACCCTTTGGATCTCAGGTATGAGTTTTTTTACAATGTTTTATGTTTTTATACTCTGTTTTAATGATCTAAAAATCATGAAGATCCCTGCCAGGATCAACCCAAAACATCTGATTTCAATCAGGTTGTTTTATAGATCAAGAACTTGACAGTGCTATGCTAAAACTATATGTATACATATATATGTATGTGTGTATATATATATGACATGTCTGTGCATATATATGTATGTGCATATATACTGTTTCTCCTACTCTATACTGCTGGAACTCATAAAAATATATATATTGCACTCCTCCAGGCTTAAAAGTTTTATGAATTTAGTGTTCATTCAAAGTATGGTGTTTTTGTTATAATGTCTCTTCTGCATTGTCATGTCTTTGGTGCCGCATTGAAACACAACTTTACATGTTTCTTTTTTTTTTTCCAGTTATACAAATGTAGCTTTTCAAGCTCAAAATTGGTCTAAAAAATGGGATATTCCAGTGAACAGTAGAGTGAGTGATAAACCCAGTGGATAGTTTTCAACTGTTTTTATAATCTGAAATTATCGTTAGTACCTCTAACTGTATAATCTGGGCATGTTAACATACATTAAACACAAAGCCAAAGCAACTCGATACATTAGTATAGATAAAACTATATTTTGGAAAATAAAAAAGCATGTTATGAGCCAGTTTCCTTGCTAGACCACATCCCTTGTGATATGTCACTGCAGTTTACTGCAACAGCAGGATGCAATGGGGCTTGAGACCTGGCTGAATAGCCAAGTAAACTGCCGTGACACATCTTGATATGGTTCTGTTAAAAGAAAATGCGCCACGGGTGAAATGTTACCAAAACCCTCAGCCAAAGAGGCTGGGGTTTTGGGGGATTTGTTTTTTTCTTTTTTAATGAGAAGCTGAACATTTCAAAGGAAAATATCTTTTTGACCAAGTCTATGTATAAAATATTCTTTCCTCAAGCAGAAACAATTCAACAGGAATGCTTGCTTAAATATGAACAAAGGAAATATTTTAGCTTGTGGAAAGGCTATGATGCATTTTTTAATGTCTATCCCTGTAAAAAAATCACTGTTGAAGATAGATGATTTCTATCTTCTCACTGGTTTTTCTATTAAATTTTTTATTCTCTCTCTGCATACTTATTCATGTCATATTTCCAATTACTGAAGTCCATTAGTTGTTTAGAAGAGGCAGAAGCTGTGCATTCATAAACTTAGTAGAAGACACCAAACGGAAAAGAGATTTAATGCAAGAGGGGATAGAGGAATAACATGCAGTAGTGAGAGAAATCAGAACCATAGGCAGAAGGTCAAAAGACAAGGGACTAACTAGAGAGATGTATACAGCAATAGAGGGGACAAAAATACAGTCAGTGGTAGGAAAAACCTGAAAAGCAGTGGTGCTAAAAAGAGACTGGTTTATCTGGTGGTAATTCCCACACGTACACCTTTTCTTAAAGAGAAGAGGAGGAGGTTCTTTTAACCTTGAATGTGTCAATAGTTGATTTTTACTGCAATCTTCAAAAAGGTCTGATCAGTGTAACTGATGGGGGCAGGACATGATTTTGCTATCAGGGAAATAGATGTACCAACCTACATTAAAATGCTAAGTGTTCTCCATGGCATATGGCAATTGTGGAAAACCTTTGGCTTTACTGAAGTCAAAGGAAGTTTTCCTGTTGGGTTTAATAGGATGAGAACACCATCCTGGGAATTTGGAGGCTGTGGCTTCACATTTCTGTTGGTGGCAGTGGCTGCAGCTCCTGCAGCCCATCCCAGCTCCCAACAGATGGGCCTGGGGTTTTGCTGCAGTGAAACAAAAGGCTTCTTAAATATGTCCCCAGTACTCCACATAATTATTCCCAGAGGGTGGGAATCCCGTTTTCACAGGGAACCTTAAATTCTTCATAGCAATTGTCTCTAGTATATAACAAACTGGCTGCCACAGCAACAGTATTAGCTTTTTACAACAAATGATAAATATTTTAATATATAGCTTACTGTTCAGAGTATGAAATGAGAGTAACTGAGCACATTGTTTATAATGAAACCTCTGTGCCTACATCTCCTCATGCTACCAAATAACATAATAAGTGAGGTAATGTAAAATTCACCTTTGCACAGAAGGTGGGGGAAATTATTTCATTTAATTTGTATGTCAATATACTAACTTAGGAGAAACCTGCTGAAACATCAGACTGCAGACAGCACTGCTTGTATGGATATGACTTCTGATTGTTCAGACACCCTTTTGCCATTCAGCACTCCTATATGCATGAAACGTTGGAGGCTGTTTCCAAACTGTCTCTAGCATACATTTCATTTGAGAATCCATAGAGGTGTTATCTTTCAAATGCTCCCTAAAAGTGTCCTACCCATTTCCATATCTGGCCTCTATCTTGCTGCAATCTCTTGCTGTTCTCAGGTTCATGTGTTTCCTGATTTCCTATTGTGCACTGAAAAACCACATTTCCCTCACCACATGCTTCTCTGTGTATTCCAGCTATTATTGAAGAATAGGATCTCACAAGGTTCCATAAGCAATTAAGATTCCTTGGGGGAATAATGAACCTATTTTTGATTCATTTTTTTGGTAGGAAACTACAGAATAGCAGGAAAAAGCAGGACTAACTTAAAGCCTACAACCTTCAGGCGTCACTCTAAGGAGCTCAACAACGGCACTCTTGTTATTGCCTGGCTGGAGGCAGACGCTACTGTTCTTCATTATGGTTTGCTGGATATCTAAATGGCAATAAAGAGTCATGACAATTCCTTTTATGCCTTTTGTATTACTTAGGATCCTTTTTTGCTCACAGGGTAACCCCTAAAACCCATATATGATTTTATTTTCTTATTAACTTGCCAGTCCCAAGATAAGTTGGATTTGACATCATAACATTTCAAAGCTTAGAAAGCAATTCTGGTCGTATCACTGGTGAGATTCTTACAATTCAATTCAGTACAGAGCCAAATACTGCTGTCATCATTCAATGAACAACACTTAACGCTTTTGTCATACCACATTTCCTACTGGAAGCATTGCTGGCTGGTTTAGCCATGTATTAAGCACAGTCCAGCATGATGAACTTGCCCTGATTTCTCAAAGCATCCTTCCCTAAATAAGATGCTAAGAATATTAGAAATGAAACAGGCTAGAAATACATATTGCTAGATGATATTCCATGGTGTGTAAAAGAGAATAATAGTCTAGAATATGTGTTTTAACCTTTTTGTGAAAGCTTTCAGACTCTCTTAAGACTATCTAGAAGAGGTTGAGAATTTATACAGTGATTTCTGAAACCGTGTCCTGCTAGTCTAATATTTACTCACATCTACAGACTCCCCTTATACATGGTAAATGGTTGTTTGTATCCCCCATTCCCTCTCCAACTTTTATATACGGAAGCTACAAAGGGAGCTACAAAAGGACTTTTCTAAAAGCCAATCTCCTAGGCTTGTCTCTCACCAGGTTTTAAAATATATTGCTAGGTGTGAAGGTGGAAGCAACGTGATGCTCTGCAGGAGTGCAGAGCAAGGTGTCTCCTGTTGCAGCTCCCTTAGGTTCAGAGCCCCAGCCAGCGCTGGCTGCAGTCACAGGCGATGTAAGAGGAAAACAGATCACTGTCTGATCTTCTCCTGTATCATCCCCAGAGCACTTCCCTTTACATAATACAGCACAGAGATGGGGGGTTGGCATCTGCTCGCTCTCTATTTTTTCCAACTCAACTTTCACAGCTTGGTCATTGGGCACCCTACACCAAGCCATTTCTGCGGTCTTACAGTCTTGCACAGCAACTGATGACAGAAAAGATTTGCTTTTAACCCTCAGTCACAATTTGCCTTTGTTTTTCCACCTCTTGCTTTTTCATACTATTATATAGGTAATACAGGTATACCTATATAATATAATATATATTTTTATATATATTATATATATAATATATAT
>NW_010532833.1:0-5484 GCF_000687285.1 Phaethon lepturus
CCGCCCCCCCCACCCCTAAAAAGAGAGCCCAAGCATGTGCAAAAGCTTGTTTCTCACTCCCCAAGTACATTTTTCACTCCCACGCAGTTGAAATGTTTTCTTCACACTCGGTTCAGCTAGACTAGCATTTAACTTGGCTGAATTGGTGGTGTGTGCTAGCATCAAATCCTTAAATAACTTCAAATTAACAATAAACTTACAATTAGCCTAATATTTAAAGCACAGTTCTAAAAGCAACTAGCCAATAAACACGGAGAACTGGTTAATGAGCAAACCTTGTCTTTCTACATAGCACATATAAACTTTATATCATGTCACCGTGCAGTTTCCATTGCTATTTTACAGTTTTTTATACCAGCACTAGGTCACAGGCTAACACACAGAGCGTGCTTTAGCATCAGTAATGAACAATGTTTGTGGTGCCTCTTTAAAGACCAGTCTAACCTACAATTGTCATCATTCTTCTAAAAAAGGAGTTACATTTCAGACCATGTACCTTTAATCACATTTTGATCCGATCACATGTTCGGTTCTTAAGCAACCCTCCCAGGGCCTACCTGTAAACTGAAAAAAACTAACAACATTTTGCAATGAATCCATCTTAGAAAAAAAAATATGACATTTTCACAGCTACTCAAGAAAATTACAGGAGATAAAGGGAAAGATGATTTACTTCCACAATTAGATGTAGATGCAACTCATTAACCAAACAGGAAACTATTTTTCTATTTTCTTTCCTATTTCTTATTAACATTACATGTCTAGTTATTAGAACACTCATAACCCAAGTACTGCGGGTCAAATTCCTTCACTGTCTGCTTAGATACAACTTCAGCGTACTTCCTACAGCCCAGGGCCATGTTCTAGCCTGATTTCTCTCAATCTCTGCTAGGGATGAAGTTTCACATTTCACATTCACTCCAGCAGTAGTCAGAGCCCAGGTTTCCTTCCACTTTGATGAGGGCCTTGATCAGCCAGCTACAGTTGCTAAGTAATTTACATAAACCTAAACTTCAAACATATCAACAAGAATAACCCACAGCCATATGTTTTAAGACACTTAAAGTCAGAGACCATGTTCACATTACTGATTTACACAGAGACATTTGAATCAAGGTGTCTTTACATCCCAGCTTATTGATCTGACTTGCAGGGCAGTACTTGAGGACTAGCATTCAAAGAGCAGTATTTTTTGGTTTGAAGCACTGAAGAAAATTTAAGTTTCTCATTCTTCCTGGCCCAAATAATTTGCTGAGTTTAACTGGACTTTGTCCAATCAAGTTTCAGCAGGCAGCTGAAAATGATCTTGGGCAGGTGAAGGAAGTTAAAAGGCCAATTATTTACACTGACAATGGATGAGAACACAGCTGATGGCTTACTAGTGTAAGCTGTCTCAGTTTCTTAAAGTTATTTTAGGTCATTGGAACCCTGTTTAAATACACCTTGTTTAGCTTCTGATCTTAAACAAAGACCAATGGCATAGGTAGATAGTTCAAAAAAGACTTCTCATAGCTTTAATCTACCACCCTCCCCTCCGTACAGGGACATGGAATGCTGTCCCCACAAATGCTTGGTTTTGAGGCAGAGGCCCTTCTAGATCTGAATGAAGAGTCAGCAACACAAGGCTGCTATAATAGCTGCATGCTCTGTCTGCTTTATGTCCTGGAAGATAGAACATAAGATGCCAAGAGCTGCACCAGGATAAAAGTGATCTTTAATGATTAACTGCAACAGCCTTCTAGTTTCATATTAACATATGCAGCAAATCAGTACCTGTATCTGTCCAAAAACATGTTGTTCTAATTAGCTTTTCTGATAAGACTAAATCTAACCATCTTTACTTCTATTTTTTTGGCTTTTTATTCTCATCAGCTATTTCCTGCCAGCAGTTCAAAGAGATCCATCTCTCCCCAAAATAAATACTTCCTTTGGACAGGTTACAAAGGCAACCATGCTAAGCTACCCGAAGTTTTTATTCTCACCTTACTGCCATTATAAAGGCAAATGGTTGTGTTTTTGTTAAGAGATTTTGGGAGTTAGAAGATAGTCACTCATACCACATTGCCGTAAGAGAAATAAGGACATATGCAGGTAGCTGGTTTTAAAATTCTACACTTCCTTTCAAAAGGTTTAATAGCATTATCTTAAGTAATCCTACAAACCACAAAAGACTGTCTGAAATACAGTTCAAATAATATAATGATCCTTCCACCAAGCTTAAACATTATACAGTTATATTCTTGTCTTTCTCAATACAGAAGAGTCATTCCAAGCAAGCAGCTTGCTTTTGAAACTGTCAAGGCTTGGGGCAAAACTACATGCAACAAAATGAAGTGTTAACACTAAACTCACATTTTTCTCTGTATTTTCATGTAAATATTTGAGATGCCTATCAATCTGTAACTTCTGTTCTTATAAGCAAAGTTTACTATTTATTTTGACTACGGATTTCACAGAAACATTGAACATACAACAGCAGGGCCCCAAACATCCCTGACAGAGACAAGCTGAAAAGCCCTCTGTTTAAATATTTTCTCCACTATTTGTCTGTTGAACAAACTTTAAGTTCCTGAAGTTTTTCACTTAGATAGGTAGTATCTGCCTCTGTCAGGTTTTCTGAATCTGACAGATTTTCAAGGAATCTGGTTCCTGCACAGGGCTTTCCTGTTATTGGATCTATAACATTTCCAACCTTGAAAACAATTTCAGCCAGTTCATGTTTCACATGTTTGCTCCTTCGCTCAGGCAAAGCTTTCAGAAGAACAATGTCTCCAACAACACACTGTTGCAATGGATCATGGGCAAAATAGGTTTTTCGTTTGTTAAAGAACTGTAGAAGGAAAAAAGGAAACCTTGGCATTAGATTTCAAAATTAAGCAACTGGAAAATATATAGTTAATATAAAACTAAATTTCACTACGGAGAAGTCTTATTTTTTGAGATTCAGTTTGGATCATGAAGAAAAATAAAACTGTGCACTGTACTGTTTTTCCAAAGGGCACAACACTACCCTTCCCTGACAATCTCTCTAGTCAGGATGTTGTTGCCAACCAAGCCTGTAGAAAATGAGATGGGGAAGAAAAAGCCAAATACAAAAAGCTGTTCATAGTGAACATTTGGGTACAGGTGAAAATAACAAGCTCTTCACTTAACAGATTCCTGTTCCTAGCATCACCACTTTCCACTGGTGCCTCTGCTCTGTAGCTCTGCTGTGTTAGCCTTTCCTTTCCTTAGGATGCTTCACATCAACACTGCTTCAGCAAGTCAGCTGCCTCAGCTCTTCCAAGCTGAATGACTTCCCTGTGCAGTCCACGCTTCAAGAATTTATATTAATTCTTATTCATTCTAATATATCTAAAGTTCATCAGTGCTGAAATTAGTATTTTGAAGTTTGTAATTTGAGAGTTTTCTTGCTCCATCTATTTTTTTCATACAAAAATTCAGTATTTATTCTTACTGGAACAGCAGAATTCAAAAATCTTCCTTTTAAGAAAGAAATTAACTTCTTCTCTTGGATAAAGTATTAGACTGGGATCTGCAAGACTCATTATGTAATCCTGACTCTATCCTTAACCTTCTGGTCACCAAAGGCAAGTTATTCCACCTACATGTACCATGGTTTCCCTATCTAAAAATAGAAACAATACTAATTTTAACCTCCCTGCTTGAAATACATTGACAAGTGATAAATACAAAGGTTGTATAGCACACAGTACAGATTCAAATACTAAGTATGCTTACAGTTATACATACAGAAAAACTGCTATAAATTTTATTGTAAAAATGACTAATATAATGTTGTTTCAAAAACAAAGCATACTCCAAATCAATATAAAAAATTAAATCTAAGTGTGAAACAACAACAACTTACCTTCTCAACTGACATCAAATGAAGTGCATTAACAAAGCACTTCAAAGAAATACATTTAGCAGATAATGTGTAAGGAAGCATCCTCACAACACACTGCTTTTCATCCTTGCAGTCATCCCCACAGCCAAATCATTATGCAATTGATTCAGGAGTTTGCATTATAAAGAGCTATCAAAAATTCTAAGAGTAAAATCAATAAAACATTCCTTCACACAGTACAAAAATTACCATGCAAGACAAGTTGTTAACCAGCTTTTACCTTTAGTAAGTAAGGATCTAGCACAAGCCTTGTCACTCTCACTTTGGCAGTCTTCTGCATTTTGGTTCCTATTACTTTCCCTGCTATCCATTTTGCATGGACAGCTCCACGTGGGACAGACATTGTTTAGTTATGGTCATCCAGTGCCCCTGGCAACAAGCAAGCAGACGTGTTATTTTAACAAAAAAACATAACCAGTGTCTGATTGATACCAAAATTGTGACTTCCATTACAAACTAACAGCTTAACTAGGTAATTTTTTTTGAAAAACAGGGTAGATATAAGCAGTTCAAAACTCTGTATGTTGCACTACCTCAGCCTTGTTTTACAATATAAGACGGGATATGAACACGTCCCCATTACCAGGAAGTTACTTCAGGATGGCAGTAAAAATGGACTTAATAGTGTAGGGATGAAACCTTATCCCACAATATCCTTTGAATCATATCAATTGTCACAAACATGTGCACATTCCACACGTGCATCTGTGGAAGTTATTAATTTAACTCTTATTGCAGCAGCTGTTTTTGTTGGAAACCTGTTGATCAGGTCTGTTTATGAGCAGAGTTAACCCAAACAGTGAGTAGCCTATAACTTTTGTTCAGAAAGTCATTTGCTTCTATGTATCTTATTAGCTGAGCTGATGAAACCTAAGAAAGGTAATAAGCTTCTCAAAGTATAAATGACATATCAAAGAGTTGTCTGACCTACAGAGAGTGTAATCACTTTTGAGTTAGTTCTTTCAGGTAAGTAATTATACTTACATTTTAAAATATACATTACATATTTTGTTTAATTAGGGAGAGCTTTTTATAGCACAGTTGTAAGAGTCCTGGGCAAAATAGAGCTAAACATTAGAAAACTTGAACCAATGTTAAAACTGAAAAGAAAACTTGAACCAATGTTAAACTGAAAACAATTAATGAGCTTTTTCTCTCACACCCAGCCATATACTGTTAAGCACAACTGACATTTGTTGAATTATCCATCTATCCATTTTGTAAGACTCAATGATGCTCACTTTGATGTTGCAACACATCAAAAGAAAAGCTTAAGGATACAGAGACACATCCATGGGATGAAATACTTCAAGCAGCAATGTTCCTTGACTCAGCTCTGTGACCCACAGGGCTGGATGAGGGCGTCAATGTAAGAGGCCCTCACTCTGTAAAACAGGGCTAACCACCACCAACCACAGAGTGACCAGGCCGGGGAGAGGCAAACGTGTACAAAAAAAGCAACACCTACAAAGAACAAGGGAGCTGCCAGGAAGACAGGAGACAGACAGCTAGGCTGAGTTTCTTTCGCAGCGAAGAGGAAGATAAAAGAGGAAACTGAAACAGAATGGGAGCCG
>NW_010532833.1:5515-5811 GCF_000687285.1 Phaethon lepturus
GATGGGCCCCCCCCTGTCCCTCCCTCCCCCACCGTCTGCACAGCCCTCCGCGCCAGGCCCAGCCTCAGCAATGGCCTTGCCAGCAGAGCTGAAGGGAAAGGCCCTCTCTCGCAGGGCCTGGGCCTCAGCTACCTCCCAGCGAACAGCTGCAGCCCAAGGAACGCCCCGCACTCAAGCGCCCGCACCCCAGGCCCACCCCTCAGCCCCTCTCACCGCCAACGCTCCCACCGCTGCGCCCCAGGGGCCTTAAGGAAACGGAGCCGGAAGGGGCGGGGCTGAGGCCGGGAGGAGCGCGC
>NW_010532833.1:5884-42400 GCF_000687285.1 Phaethon lepturus
GGCTGAGGGAATGTTGTGGTCTGTGTTGTCCCTGAGGCTGCCTCGGCAGGCAGTAGGAGACTAAAGCTGATGGAGATTAAGGTGTTTTTTCTCTCCTAGGCTGAGGGCTGCAGGGGGCCCTGCCTGGGCTTGCAGCCAGGGGAGATTGAGGAGTGGGTGCTGGGCATGGGCCCTGTTTCCTCAGGGAGCCATTGTTTGTGGGGAGACCTCCCTTATTTCTGGCATCTGTGGGCTCATGCAGCTCAATTGAACCTGATTTTTGGTATAAAGAACTGTTCTGGGCACCATATTCAGCAGTAATGTGTTGTGCTGCATGGCTGGACACAATCTGCAGCAGACCTTGGTCTGGAGGTGCTGAAAGGAGGTGAGGAGATAGAGGTGTGAGAGCTGAGGTGCCGTTTTACACCCTAAATTTTAGGGGATGAAGCTGACTGCAGTCTCTTTTTGTAGCTGCATGGCACTGAGGTCTGTTTGCAGAGGAAGTAGTTTTGTGCTCTTCCACCTGCTCTTAAGTTATGTAATTGAGCCAAATGTTGAAGGTTTTCTGTGTAAACCTGGAATAACTGTAACTTAAGAAGTGAGAATTGGCCTGCTGTCCTTGCTTAGCCCTACCCTGTTAGAAGTTCAGTTTCTGTAGATCTATACCGAAAATGGAGGGTCAACACCCCCCCCCCAAGCCCCCAAACTTACAAGCTGAATAATGTCAAAAAAAGTCTTGATTTTTGCCATTGCCTTTGAGGTAATGTGCTCCTGGCAGCTCATGGAGCTTGTGGTGTCTGTTCCATTGACTTCAGGCTGAGGCCATCCCTTTTTTTATTTAAATGTGTTCATTTATCTTTTTTTGCTGGCAAGTATTTTGGCTGCTGCCCACTTTTCAGGCTTGTTCTGTTCAGGCATTATTGTCCCATCATCTCTCACCACAGGAAGAGGGCAGGTAGGGAATTGTATTTACTTCATAGGATAACACTGTGCAGCTTCCCTTTTTAAGGTGGCTGGGTACGGTGAGAACAGGCTATTCTTCGTATGGCTGGAGACACTGTTGAAATAGTTTGATCAAATACTATCAAAGGAGTTATTTGGAAGTTCATTATCACTTCTTACAGATATCTAAGTCAACATCCAAGGGCTTCTCTTATTTTAGTGCCTTATTGCTTGAATTACAGTGGAGAGAAGTTGGGAGGAGTCTTGCTGGCACAGGCAGGAAATGGTTAAGAGCCTTTCATATCACCTGGGAAAGCAATTCTTTGATTTTTCAGAGGGCGCTAACATGCTGCAGTTCATAGGAAACAAAGGAAAGGGGATCAAGTATAAAAGTTGTTCTTGGATTTTATTTTCAGTGGCAGAACTTGTGAGGGCTGGATATTGATGTCTGCTGAAAAATACGGAATTTTGGATGAAAAAGAATTTTTATTCTTATCTGTGTTCAGAAAATGATCTGTGAGGTAAGTCTTGATTCCAACTGGTGACTTTAGATAAATTCTTTTTAGATTGAGAGGTAAGAAAAACCTTTATATTGCTGACCCATTTTAAAACAGTGAATTCTTTGCTTAAATTGTTACTTGGGCAGGGAGCACAGGCAGAAGTGTGAGTCAACAACTGTAAAAAGCCCACAACGCTTTCCTGTATTGTCTGCATTCAAATTGCTTGCATTAATTTCTGAGCTTAAGTATAGAAATTCAGGAACTGGGCGAAACAAAATGAGTCAGGGGAATTCGCGATGAAGAGTTGCAGTAAATATTTCAGCGATGACAGGAGACTTTCAAATTGTAGTAGTATCTATGTTAATGTACTTTTGCAGTTGATGCTTCAAGCATCTTCTGTTGATGGCTCTTAAAGTACTTCCCAAACCTTGTTTCTTTAAACTATGCTGCACTCCAAGGGTTTTATATCTCCAGCTCGTATAAGGACTTTGCTAGCAGATGCTACAGTTGCTGCTCCTGTGCATGTGCTGATCCTTAAGGGCAGATTGCTTTTGTGGGTGTAAGACAGGGGTCTCACAATTGCTGCTAATTCCTACCCTGTCTGCAGCTGAGACTAAGGAGGTCTCACCTTAAAAAATGCTGCTGGCTTTTTTGTGTGTGTGAAAACAGATGCTTTTTCACTTGAGTGTGGCTGACCAAAGTGTGATTACATGGTAATAGCTCATGCACAGTTGTCACTGAGAGCAAGTGCCATGTGAAGGGAAATCTTTATATCCTGTGGAGAGCCCTGCAAACCATCCATTAACCTTGGAAATGCTAAACAAAATAAATTGTACTCTCACTCTTGGGAGGCTTGTTTGTTGAGGTATTTCTCTGTGTCTGTCTCTAATATACTGAATTCTGGTGGATTTATTGAGCTTTTTGGGGGGAATGCTATTTTAGTTTTCTTTCTCTTTGTAATGTTCAGTTAATACTGTAAGTGGTATCTGTGTAAGTTATTTCCCATTTTGATAAGATGCGCAGCGCAGTGCTGTAACGCAACTGCCCATCTAGTGTGGTGATGTAGATAAGTATCAGTCCTTGCAAGAGTCACCTTGCCAGTTCTTCTTGCTATTGCCTAGTGTTCCCAGTTTACCTTGCACCCCCACGTTTTGCTCAGGCACTGGTTTCTCATCGTCAAGAAGGGAGAAGACTATAATCCAGTCAGAGGTGGTGGATGTCGGTTCTTTCATCTTGGATGTGAGCACGCCAAAAGGCAAAGTTGGGCCTGTTTAGTTCCTGCAAATTATATTCCTTATCACTGCATTTCTGTTGCCCTCATCAAGCAAAGCTTTTATCAACTTTCTGTTGGTTTTCATAAGGTGCAGCAGAAGCTGTGGACGTTCATAGCTTCTGAACTATCTGTTCCCAAATTCTGGCTGGACATGAATCTTTTATTACCCTGCCTTATTTTGGATTAATGTGTTATTTGGTAAGGTTATGACATACTCTGATCTCTCTCATTTCGCTGCTTCTGGGTCTTGAGCTTAGATACCTGTGGCAACTGCAGGAATAAATCACTGGAGCTCAGTGACAGAAACTCTATCTTGAAACATGTTGCACATGATTCACAATAAATTTTGTTATTAGCAGGGATCTAGAGAGCGGATTGCTTTTTCATTTAAACAAAAGATTGCAAACCCAGACTGTCTTATTCAGTAAGATTTCTCTTATTTGAAAGTTGTTTTTGTAAAAACTTGACTGTTAAGTGCTTTTGCCTGTGGTGTCGGTATCTGACACTCATTTAAGCTATTCAGTGTGAAAACCTTTCGTATTTCTTTACCAGTGCTATTGATTAAAATGCAGTTTACATTTCTTGGGAAAATTTGATATTCAAAAATGTCTTTTCACTGTGAGTCAGAATGTACTTTTCCATGGAATAAAAATTCTGGAAAGGAAAAAAAATGCTGTTGGAAATACTGAACAAATTATATTGTAATTTCAACCAGATTATACAAGAAAAAAGAACTTCAAAGTCAAAATGAAGGGATCTGGTGTTTCTGTCATATTTTGAGAAAATTAGTACATTTTTCTGCAGTTGTTCAATTTTATCTGTTCAGTGTTTTCCATATGAAACTCTTTGAGAATGTTTTGCACTGGCCCGAACTCCAAGTTCCTGTTTAATTCAATTGGCTGTTTCAAATTACATATTAAAAATGAATTATGAAGCTTTTCTCTCCTTTGTCTTCAGCCATTGGTGTTTCTTACTAATAGAAGAAGGGGCTGTTTCCAGTATTGTATAGTAGTTTATAGTTCTCATGCTTTAACTGCTGTATCCAGTGGTACAATTATTTACAGTAAATCTCTAGTTTTGAAGACAACTGCACAGGAGAGACCTTTGGAATGTAACATGTTAAAATATAATTTTGCTGTTAGCTGTGTTGCAGCTTGCAGATTAGAAATAAAAAAATACTGGAATAATTATTGCTTTTTTGGATTCCTTCACATGATGCTCTCCTCAATATTACTGTGGTCACATTACACCATACTATTATGGTCATTTTTTGGCTGTTAAAATACTCCTGTCCCCTTAATTGAAAACACTTTTCTACGGTAAGTAGAAAGGACCTGAGCACTCTCAGTAGTGTGCACTGAGGTGTTGCTGAAATTATAGAGGAAATGCACTCTGTGGCAAGATCTGTTTTTCACTCCTCTTAAAAAAAAAAAAAATTCCCTGAGGACAAGGGGGTACCCTGTGGGTGATGGAATTTGGGCTCTGAAGCACCCTGGCTTGCACTGGTTCAAGGTAGTGTGAACTGGCCTCTCCCTAGGGCTGGTGGCAGGCACCAGCAGAAGGACCAGCTTGGGAAGAGTGCTTTGAGGGCATGCAGTTCCTTCCAGTCTTGAGGAGGAAGCAGATACTGTCACACTTTTTTGGACAGAAGTTCAAAAAGGTAGAAATTCCATCCTATGCTTTTCCAGCATCATAATATTCTTACTGTTCATGAATTTTTCTCAGTGTGCAACCCACCTGCAATTTGATTAAGCCCCCATTATTCCTTGTCCTAACCATTGTGGTCATGAAGAGCAGACATTATAATGTCTCACCACACTTGTCCCTTCTCCGTACTAACCAGTACTTGCATTTTATGACAGATTATTTTCTAGCTGTTGGAGCTCTCATCTGGATTCTCTGCAGTTAGCACACTGTCTTTCCTGAAGTGTGTTGGCCCAAACCGAACAAGACTTCATCAGAAGCTTCACCAGAGCCAGCTGGAGGGAGAGGACTCCTCAACTAGTCTTGATGGTGTCAGAAAGATGAATTTCCTCCTGAGCTTTTCTTCCCCACTCTGAATTGTCTCAAGTACTTGTTCTCAACTCTGCTGCTGATGTCCATATGATTTGGTAACTAACCCACCTGTTTTCTGCCTCAACTTCCCTAAAATTTGAAAAGAAAAACATCCACATACATTTTACCTCCTGTTTAGCTGCCTGAATTTTTTGGATGAGGGGCACATACAAAGTAAGTGGAAAATAATCAGTACATTTGCAAGACAATTTAGAGCTCAGCAGAAGCAAAGAAGGGGACAAGATATTTTATAAAATCCTGGAAGGTACAGACAAATGGAACTTTTCAGTTTAAACTAGATCTTTATTTTGGAATTCCTTAAGGAGAGTTTGGAAGTCTGCCACACTGTAATAGTCTTATATTGTAGGAAACCAAGAATGCCTCAGTCTCTTTTTGACCTATATAGTTCACAGATGCTAACTAGGTTGTGCAAGTCTGAGCTGTTAATTTCATAAAGTAAAAACAAGATGATGACTTTATAGGCTGATTTCCTGTGCTCAGAAATAAACCCGAGAACTGCATAGTGCAAATTCACACTATCATTGAACCCCAACTTTCAACATTTTGTTTGAATGGTATCCACAAAACCCTCGTGATGTGGAAATAGCACGTCTCCTCAATTTTCTTGATGGCGTGCAGTCAATTGCATTTAGAATAGAAGATTTGTGAAGGAATTTTCTGTGGGCTTCTGCAAAATTAAATGCATTTCACTTGACAAGAACTCCACTGGAAAAATTTGTATTCTAAATGGCTTTCATCATTGTGAGTTAGTATGCCCACGAGAACAGGGTAAATTCAGCTTAATTTCACTGCATATATTCTTGGCATTTGTATTATTTCAGGGAGTTAGGATGTAATTTTGTAAAGAAACTTAGTAGCTTAGTTGCTTAAGGAGCCATAACTGATGGAAAAGAATTGAGCTGGATTTGATACAAGGTTTTACTCTGTGATGTAGCTCTCTACCGTGTTTTACAAGTGGAGTCTCTATGGATGCGTTTGGTGTGGGTACATACCGCAGAGTCCTTTACTGAGAAAGGGAATTTTGCTTGGATGTGTAAAAGGGGTGAAGAATGTCACACTTCTGTCAGGATTATTAAAAAGCCGGGTATTACTTTTATAAACCTTTAAACATTCATCCATTGCAAAGTTCTGTTGCAAGAGACTGCTGAATTGCATGGAACTGGGTGATTGTATGGAGCACGAGGGCTGGGTTGGAGGTTCCTTAGATGTAGTGAGAGGCAGGCCCCTGGATTTTGCAACGTAAGGTCTGAATGAAGTTATTCCTAGTACTGTAGGAACTCGGTGTTTGCCAAACTCTTGAGAGGAAAGACAGGAATGACATCTTGGAGCAATTGATTTTTAAGGTGCAAAACTAAATGTTTTGTTTCAACGTCCTTTCTTATAGTCTTGGATGCAAAAATGCATATTTAAAGGTGCTTTTATTCTGCAAGTTTGGGCTCATCCTACTTTGGAATCTGGCCAAGAAAATGTTACTGGATTTCTAGCCATAAACATAACGCTTGTTTGATTTCAGGTGTGGCTATCCTAATAAACTAAAAAATATGTCCATCCGAGGCCTGAAGAAGAAACAACCAAAGACTTTTAAAGTCAAAATTATAACAGTGGATGCTGAAATGGAGTTCAGCTGTGAGGTAAGAGACCTCAGCAGAATGCTAGAAAGATGAAGACTGACCTTTGTATTTGCAAGACAAATACTGGAAAAGTTCAGATTATCAGTTCATGGATGGTCTTAAAACTGATCTATTATTTTTATAAATGGTGGATTACTTACAATCAGATGCATTCTTCTGTGTAAATTCTGAATAGTCAGATTTGTTTAAGCTGTTTCATGAAATCCATTTGACTGACACTGCTAAATTAGCAGTAGGCTTGCTTTCTTCATAAGCATTGCAGCACATGGTGCAGGGCTTGTTTGTAAGTATACCTACTTCTCCACAAAATTCTTTTTTTGTGACACAGCTCTTTCAGACACTGCTGGCTTGGATAGAGAAGTCTGGTCAGAGCTTTTCCTAAGATGTTGCTTATAAAATAGTTTATAAAATGGTACTTTTGTGCTCAGTTTCTGGGACATTCTCTTCAAATGTGATTTGCTATTTGTAAACTCCAGTTTACTACTTTAGCTACAATGGCTGGTTTACATCTCTGGGAAGAAGAGGAAAAAATGATCAAATGAAAAAACTAGCTGTTCTTCTATTAGTTATGGCTATCTAGCAAACTGGATAGAGAAATCATGACTGCAGAAAAATATGGAAGAATACAAATAGAGCAAGTGATCAGTTGCTAAATGAATTGGGCTGCACTATTGAGACAGAACTGTGCCTGATTAACTCTTAATCATTCAGCAAAAGCAAAGAAAGATACAGTTATTTTGAGAAGAGGAGTTAGAAAACTGAGGCCCAATGGGACTGCCAATTCTAATGAGACTTGTCATTTGAAATGACATGGCATTTAGAATTTCATTTACTAGGTCCCTCAGACAGAATAGATTAATCACAAGCAGTGCAATTCTGTGACTTACTGATCTAGAACACTTGCAGTCAGAGTTGTGAAATAAAGGATTTGGAAAATTTGATCTAGAGAATAGAGCCTTTGTTATCAAATCCAGCCTGATGTATTCCTTCCTTTGCTATCTCTCCCTTCTCCCCAAATATTGCTCTTTTGCTGGGGTGATTTCCTGCTTTCCATCCAAATATTGTGCAGAAGTTCTTTTGTTTGCCATTAATTTTTTAGTGGCTGACCCATGCAATTAGACAAAATAATATTTTTAACATGTACCCAAACAGAAGAAACAGATGTGCTGTCTCTTCAGTGAAAAAATTAGTTCTCATATGCGTGTGAATTTTGGGACCTTTAATCAAAGTTTGTTCTCTATGGAGCCAGGCTAGTAAATTACTCTACAAGACAGGCTCCTGTTCATTTAAATCAGAGTAGTGTAAAGGCTTGGCTTGGTGCCACTGAAATAGCTGAGGTATGTGGAAGATGGATTTGCTTTGATTGTTTGGCATTTCTACACTGTGCCCTGACACTCCTTTGATTTCCCCTGGCTTTCTCTCAGTCTCTCCAATTTGTATAAACTATTGAATAAGATTTTTACAAATATTAATAAAGCCTTGCAGTGTCCTAGGAAATCAATAGTACAATCCTCATTCCCTGTGCTCATAAAGTGGATGATGCTGTGGTTAAATGACTACAGCTGCTCTGTGAATGTTTATCTGGAGGAGAGGAAGAGGAGATATAGCGCACTGTAACTATTGCATCTTTGCTGTAGACAGCAGTAGGCATATTTCATTGAAAAACTAAAGGTGAAATAAGAGTTTACAGGAGAAGGGCAAATAGTAGCCTGGTTTGCTTGACTAAAATGTAGCCAATTGATTCAAGACATACCTGTTTTACTTAATTTTATCTTTCTTTTAGATGAAGTGGAAGGGCAAGGACTTGTTTGATCTGGTGTGCCGAGCACTTGGTTTAAGGGAGACTTGGTTTTTTGGCTTGCAGTACACAATAAAAGGAATGTGCACCTGGTTAAAGATGGACAAAAAGGTATAGGAAACAAAAAATAAGTGTGGCAATTTTCTACTTATAAAAAGATTTACTTTTTTAGCATAGGAGCTAAAGGAATGTATTATGTGACAACTCATAATTTTAGATGATGTCGGTTTTTTTAAGACTAAAGTTGATTGTGTTATTTGCTTCTATGACATTTGGCCTGAAGTATCACACACCAATCACCGCTGTATGTACTGATTGCTGTTAGATTAAAGCTCAGTATTGCCCTTCCTTCTATAATATGGAAAGGCTGCTTCAAGTGGATTATCAGCTGCTTTCTGATTTTTCCTCTGGAATATTATTTTGAGACAGTTATGTACTATTTTTGCTGCTGATTTTATTTTATCTTTAAACAGGTTTTAGATCAAGAAATCCCCAAAGAAGATCCCATTAGCTTTCATTTTTTGGCTAAATTCTACCCGGAGAAGGTAGAAGAGGAACTATTACAGGAAATTACCCAGCATTTATTCTTCCTTCAGGTCAGGAATGGTTTTTAACCATGAATTCCTTCTGTATTCACCCCAGTCCTTTCGTATTGTCTTTGATCTTGTTGGCAGCTGTTAGTCTTAGAATGATTTTGCTGGCTTAAGCTGGATTGGTGTCCCTGTAAAGATCTCATTTTTTATGAAGTACAAATATCTCTCCTGATTGCTGTGGTTTTGCGTACTGGTAAGCTGAATGTTGTTTGCCTTCTGCAGGTTTTTGTTCTCTTGATGACTTCTCTTACAGTTCATGCTAGGAATGGGAGTTACATTGCCGAGACCTGTAGTTTCATGTAAAATGATTTTTTTACACCTTGAAGTTTGGGTGATAATTCCACATCTGGGTATTCCAGACTTGTTTTGCTCCTATAGTCTATGTTTGAAAAAGATCCACGCAAGGCTGTCACTGCTTGAAGAAACTGTGAGGCTTTTGCCCTAACTGGTGAGGGATGAGAAGTACAAAGTGAAGCCATCATTTTTATCAGCTTCAGAAGTTGTCTTGAGGACTGTATCACCTGGTATGCTCTGGCTGCAGCACAGTCGGACGAAGAGAGTCTCAACAGCTCCTTGTCATCATCAGCTTAAACCTACTGGTGTAACCTCTTGTGTAACCATTCCCTAACCTAGTTCTTTCAAAATGAGCAGAAATAGAAGAGACCTGTTATTAGATGTACGCACTGTGTTAGGGGAGTGATTACAGAAGCAATTACGGTGGCAGTTGTGAAGGTGGAGAAGAGGGAATGAATGGTGATAAGCTGTTGGGAACAATAAGCTTTCTTACCCATATCAGCTGCAGATGGAACAAGACTTGTGACTACAGCCTATCCCTGAAACTAAAACTTGTGAGTTCCTAAAAATAGACAAGGTGGTTACTGGGAGGTCGTTATGTATGACTGTAGAAGGCACAATCACTAGAAAACAAGAAGTCCCTAACCTGTCCTCCTTAAATCTTCATTTCGGATTGTAGGGAAAAAAGATTGTAGAATTTGTTAGCCATTCTGAAATACAGGTTTGTTCATCTAGCAAGTTTCAGAAGGAGTGGAGCAGCATACACAGCTACAACTCAAACAGCAGATTCACCACAATGTGTGATCCTTTTAAACACGAAGTCTGGAGGCATTGTCATATTGTCTGGTAGGCCCTGGATGAGAAATGCTGTTCCCTTGGTATGGTGTTGGTATTCTCAAACAGCCAGACTTGCACACACTGACTTCTACCAGTCAAATTAGCCAGTTTGAGTTTTTCCTACCCCATTGAACTGAGTGCCTGCTACTCATGCTAGCAGAATAAATCCCCAGCCCTGACAAATCTTCACTGCAGATAACAGAACAGATACATTTCAGCTCTTCCACAGAGGCAGCTACTGAGGTGTTGCAGGACAGCAATACTGTGCTCAAGAGCAGAGTTGTTAGCTGTGTGAACACAGCTTGATCTGTACACCATGGTGGTTCTTACAAATTTACAAATTTCTGAGTCAGTAAAAGTACTAGTTAACCCCACACATGCATTGATGCTAGTAGCTTTGCAGAGGCAGCTTTCTTATTTGCCATTTGGTTTTCTTTTGTCCCGGAAAATGTTAGGGTTCTCTTGGCTCCATTAAAAAGTAGAAGGAGCAAAGGCTTGGAGTGTAATGCTTCATTATCAAAATAAAGATGCATCAACCAGGAAAAGCCATGCTGTGGCTCCATAGCTGCAGCAACAGGCTGTAGCAATAGGTACACATGCAAGCATTGAGTTTTGGATGGTCACTTGTTGGTCAGCTGTTTGTTCCAATGTCTGTGACATCCAGCTTCTCTCCTGAGTTGCTGTGGAGTCCTCTGCAAGTTACTGCCTTTTGGTGTGTTGTTTTATTCTGGTAGCTTTCAGCAGTATGTGTCTGTGCAAGTAGATTGGGTGTATGGAATAAATGCAGTCTGCATCTGTAAATAAACACAGTAAATACACTTGTTCCCTGAGGAGGATGTGTTAATGAAGTAATGGGAAAATGCTGTTGTTCCGAGGGTTAATATACTAACTAGAACTCCATCCAGAACCCTTAACCACTTGGCAATTTGTTTCTTAAGCTAATTTTGGAATGGAATGAGAGGGGCAGAACTCTCTTCCTGGTCTTTTAATCCTGATTTTTTTTCACTTTTTTCTTTTCTCCTTGAACCTGCCTTGACTAGCAGATATGCAATTAGCAAATTCTTCTCATTCCAAAGTAGAAAAACAAGACTGAAACAAATTTGAACTTGCAAAGTTTCCTGACTATAAGAACTTAAGATCACACCTGGATGCTAATAGGAAAAACATGTATGGACATCTGGATGCCTACAGATTTCAGCTCTACTGACTATTTAGACCTTTACAAATTAATGTGGCATAACAGCTTTTTGCAAAATGTGTGAATAAATGTTAATGACTAAAGCTAAATGTTGTCTGTTTAAAGATTAGGTACTTGGTTCCTTCATAAAGAAGTATATCAAAATGTCCTTGTAAGAACTGATCAGGAAAAAAACCCCCAGACACTTATTGAGAGATTTATCTTGTTTTAAATTCTGAAACGTATGATTTGCACCATGGAGTATGAAAACTGGAGCTTTCCAAATTGGAAGAAAAGCCATTTCATTCTTTCCATTTTAACAGCTTAGAAAGAATTTTCCCTGTACTATACTCAGGTTCGTATATTATGCTCACCAGGGACTAAACTTAAAAGAAAAACTTTCTTGATGGTTCATTTCAGTTCACAGTACCTACAGTGCCAAAGCATTTTTGTAAAGATAGCTCAATGCTATCTCAAGTAATTTTTCTTTTTGGAAATGATTAAGACTGTATTATGCAAAATTTTCTTGTCTTGTGCTTGTTATTAGGCTAAATACATTACACCTGAGAGGAGGATTTCTGAAGATTAATTTCCCCTTCCCTTTTTAGGTTTTCAACTAAAAATTACCTAACTGATTTAAAATCAAGCAACTTCTTACAAACTATTACATGTCTGATCTTGGTAGCACCACAGGTTATTAAAACAAAAAGAGTGTTAAAAGTCTCTTCACCATTTATACTAGGCTTTTATTTTTAAGCCTCTGTTTTTGTTAGTGCTTAGACCACTGTAATTTAATGAACCAATTACTCTGTTAGTCAGCTTCCCTTTGTGGGGTCTCCTTTATTCTCTTTTTCTGGAAAGTTTGAGAACATACTATTATAGTTTTCAGTATGTCTCTGTCCTTGGCAATATTAGTCAGCTGGACAGCCCTGAGCACTCTGGTCTAATTGGACCTGCTTTGACTAGATGACCTCCAGAGGTCCCTTCCAACCTAAAATGTAATGTTTCATGTGTTGTAAAGTTAACTTTTCCAAAGCAGGAAGAAAAAGAAGAATTGTTAAAAGGAATGAATTGCAGACAATAAAACTAATATTTTATACCACATTCTTTTTCAGGACTCTGTATATAAATGTGTGGAGATAGCTGACTGGCATGTCTATGAATTTATAATTAAGATACTTTAACTTTCAAAAGGGTTTTTTTGGGGTTTGGTTTTTTTTATTAAATGTAATGCTAAGTAAAGGCTTTCTGTGTTTCTGAATGCCATTTTATTGTTGCTGTTGTTAACTCATAATGGTGATGTTTGGTGCCAAGTTATAGTCCGGGCATGTCTAGCTTCATTTCAAGCCTGACATAAGTCCTGATTTTGAGCTTCTTTAACTTGCTCCCTTTTTCTCTTGATTTAGGTTAAGAAACAAATACTGGATGAGGAAATCTATTGTTCTCCAGAAGCAACAGTTTTACTGGCTTCTTATGCTGTTCAGGCCAAGGTTTGTGCATAGAAGTACTCTTCTTAATGTTTTTTTCTTTTTTAATGACCACATATACATGGTGGTATGTAAAACACTGCAGTGTTAATTTGCTATTAAAGTAGTAGGTCATCCTGGGACTTATAGGCACAGCTAGAAAAATAAGCATTAGATACAAGGATTTTGGTATTATATACTATGCTTTTGCAACTCAGGGACCCAACATTTTAATGTAATCTTTTCTCCCAGCTAGAATTATTTCCTGTTTTAAAAAATGTCCATGGATACAGCAGGTGCTGATACCAGAGCTCACAATGGAAGAACATAATATTTTTCAGTATCCCTCAGAACACAGTTCACTTCATGCCACCAAGAGCTAAACTTACACAATAGCAGGAGGTGAACACAAATTCTTAGCCGGGCTGTCCCTCTGCAGCAGCCCAGCCTATATGCAGTAGGGGAGCTTACACTCCTGAACATAGCCTGTAATTCAGAGGAGGGTACAACACAGTCATGGGAGATTCTTTCACATCTGCAGTTACCAAGAGCTGCAGGCTAGGACTGAAGTCTAAGGTTATAGGCCGCCTTAGTGGCTGTATAGGAGCCATGTGCATAGCACAAAGGCTGGAAGTAACTTCCATGGACAGCTCAGATTAGGGGAGCTTGTTTGTTATGTGTTACCCTGTATACAGGAGAACCAAAACAAAACATGTCTCAAGTGATTGCATCAAACTACGCAAACAATAAGTTCTTCAGCATTCTGCATCCAACAAACTGAAGTATCTTTTCTTTTCTTGGGACAGTATGGTGACTATGACCCAAATTTTCATGAGCCAGGCTTTCTAGCCCAGGATGAACTTTTACCCAAAAGGGTAAGTCTTTATTCTGTATAAAACCAAATCCTTGAATCTACCCTTTGCAACACAGATATTGCTGTGGGATTAACCAGAGCATTAGAAACTGTTTGCATCTGCCCTGAGCTTGGCAAAATGACCGAGCTGTGAACTGCATTGCTGCATTCACGTTGCTTGGGAGAGGCAACACATGTATTTGTATCTTCAAAGGAAACCAAACTCCTTCCTTTCTCTTTAGGTCCTCAGGCAGTATCAGCTGACTGCAGAGATGTGGGAAGAAAAGATTACTGCTTGGTATGCTGAGCACAGGGGTATCGCCAGGTATTGGAATAATTTTGTTCTTTGGAAATCCCATACATTTCAGTAACTGGTTATTTGCAGCCTTCAGTGAAATTTGGCTTTTGTATAATGAGCAAGGAAATATTGATTTCCAAGCTGTGATGTTAATAGGTTAATTTATAACAAAAGGTAAAAACACTCACTCATCTAGGATAAAAAGTGTCTTGTGTAGGGCTCCAAGTGCTTGTAAAGTGGACTTACTTGGAAGTGAACAGAGAAGCTGAGGGCTTCATGACCTAACATAGCTAAAAGAGGAGTCCTGTCTCATCAGAGTCCATGTATGCAGAAAGTTTGAGTTGTTTTTGAATTTGCAGTTAGCCCTGAGAGTTTAGCCTTTTCATTTCAGGCTGTTAGCTACCTGGGGTTGCTGATGTGTCTTCCCTGTGCAGCAGCTGCCTTTCTGGAGCTACATCACACCAGTGTCCCCCTAGAATAAAAAGAATGAATCTGATATATTTTATACCTTATGAAAATCATGGCTCAAAAGCGTGTCAGTGTACTTAGCAAGAAACCAAAACAGTAAAGACACAGCATCATAGTTCCAGGACTGAGTTTTGGTGCTAGCCCATGTGGACATTCAGCTACTTGAAGATACTCATCACGCCTGGAAATTCAATTAAACAAGAAATAAGAGCTGTTGGCACCCCAAGGCTGCCTCTCCTAGCATTTCGGTTAAATTTCTCTTTGGCTGTTCTAGATGCTTCTTAGCACTATTTTTACTGAATATTTTCCTCAAGACTTATTGATGCCTCACCTTGAAGGGAACAGTGGGTGGAGAGATTCTCATCTTTTTTGGCCTTTGCCCAAAGCTCCGTTTAGAATTTGTTCAGGCCTCATTTCTCAATGAGCTCTATTTCCTGAAAGAAATATCCTCATGTCATGGAAAACAATAGTAGGGTAGGTTTCCAAGATGTAATAATAATGGAGTGGCAAAACTAACACAAGGATAAGACTGGACTTGAATTTTAATAAAGATTACACTGTACATGATTCACAATAGATACAGCTTTACTGTCTGTATTCTGTAGAGGTGCTATTTTTATTATCTGTTTTCTATTGTTGAGAGTAGGATGGCAAAATTAAAGAGAGTAGAAAGGACCAGCTTGCCTGTTCTTTTCTAAGTGGGAAATGTAGAGACAGCTAGGAGAGAAAAGTTGGAAAGGAATCTCCAAGTATAATCATGGCCTTACTCTCTAGGGATGAAGCTGAGATGAACTACCTGAAAATTGCCCAAGACTTGGAAATGTATGGTGTCAATTATTTTCCAATTGCTGTAAGTGCTTTATTTTAGCAGTTTTCAATTGCTGTAGATGATGGTACTGTCCTTTTAAAATCCTCCAGGGAGTTTGGAACTGGGACTCCTGACTTCTGCTTTTCTCTGATGATGGTAGGCTGTATACTAATTGTGCTGGCTTGGTTTACTTGCCTGATAAATAAGTAGGTGAATAAAACAGTTAAGATTAATGTTTTACAATCTGACAAAGGTCTCAAGTAGCTCTGGGTATGTAATAGGAAGAAGGAGAAATAGACTAAATGTTTGAGCTGCTCTAGTCAACCTAGAGGAGTGGGTTTATTAGCTAGCAGTGACAACTTTCATAATATTTTGTGGAAAAATCAATTTCCTAAAAATACAGATAATTATCAATGTCTTAGAATAAGTGTAGTTCTTGTCTGTGGTTGTTTAATGTCACCATAAATGGCATTTACTGATATCTATTGTTTTTTAGCAAAATAAAAACCACACAGATCTCCTACTTGGAGTTGATGCCAAAGGTATTCATATCTACAGCATTAATAACAGGTTCTCTCCAAATAAGTCGTTTGAGTGGAGTGCGATCAGAAACATTTCCTATAGTGAGAAAGAGGTATGATGGCTTTGATATACTATTCTTTTTATATGAGCATGGGTGTGGACTGGGATTCTTGGAACAGGCTGAAAGCTGTCTCTGTTTAAATAATTTGGGGGAGAAGGGGAAAATCCTAGGGAGCTTTGTTACAAAACTAAAAATAACAGACCTGCCTTTCAGATGTGCTGCATAACCTCGGTTCCCCTAGGAGCCAGAGGCTGCTCTGAGCTCTCCAAACTTGTGGAGCCCACTGTTCTGGTTCCTTCCCTGCTGCTTGTCCTTTGCAAAACATGTGTGTTGATCTCTGAAAAAGACAGATATTTTGAATGCTGCTGTGACTAGCTTCTTCAGTTATCTCAGCAGAAATGCCGCTTTCATATGCAGAACCTGTCCTTGTAGATGAAGCTCGAAGCACTCTGGCAAGAGGACACATGCAGGGATATGTACATGTTGTTCTGTCTAAATTCTGCCAGTTTGTCAGTGCATGATTTCAGTCTTCAGCATGACCCTACCATTGCAATTTCGCTGTGATTTCAGAGCCTGTCTTTCACTTGTAGAAAGTACAATGGGGAGTGGGTGAAAATTTAGTCTCATTAGAAATCATGGAAGGCTATAATTAGAAAAACAAAACCAGAAAAACTACATTGGTACTGGAATACTTGGAATTTGTTGGCCAAAGGACAGCACAACCTGTTCCATTTTCTGTGGGCCTTTTTCAAAACATTGAGGGTGAGATTTGCTGTCCGGAGTTAGACGTGCTTACATTAATTTAGGCACGGCAGCCTACAGGAGTTCTGCCTGCACAAAGTTTTTGATCCTTGCATGACATTAAACTTCCCCTCTGGTCTGTGAATAAACTGCTTTAACTACCTATTGTTGGGAAATTGGGCAGCCCTATATCAAAGCTCCACTATGTTCAGTGACACAGTCACAGCCCTGCTCCTCACAAGGCAACACACTCAACCAGTTGTTACCTACGGACTGAAATGAGCTGTAGGACATTATGATCTTGGTGACTCAGGTGGCCTGAAATTATACATTGCATTGCAAATTAATTATAGGAATAGAGTGCTAGCTACCCCATGAGTCACAGAAAACAGGATCTTATAGAATGGAGCCATTTTTTGTTATGCAGCCAAACAGAGCACAACATATGAAGTGAAACAATGAGTACTGACCTGGCAGCATGAAAGCCCTTCATGTCCTCTGGAAGCAGCTTGGGAGATAGGACTGAAAATGTGAGAAAGCAGGAGCTCCAGGACTGTTATCTGATGGTCACAAGAACAAGTCCTTCAGGCCCTTAATATACTTTGTTTACACCTGCAATGATTGGTATTCAGAGAGGTGTTTGACATCTCCTTGGCTTTAAGAATATAACTACTTCTGGGGATTAGTAATGTATTCTGTTTTCCTGATAACCAGTGCTTGTTCCAGTGTTCTTCGTATAGTTTGCAATGCACAGGTGGTATAATTATGAAAACCACCATCCAAACTGGCACTGGGGTGGGTCTGTGGGAGGCTTTATCTTCTAACATAGCCTGCTATGGGGGCAGATGAGGAACCTATGTAACAGCAGCCCTGGTTCTGATTCTTTTGAGCAGAACATTTTTGCATCACTCTCCCCACATTTGTGGCATAAATCACTGCTTCCCTGGAGACAAATGTAGATGGGCTAAAGTTTGCATTAGTATTAATAGTTTCAGCTTTGTTTTTCTCCCTTCTCACTGTGTTTCCTTTTCTTTTGCCTGTATAGTTAACTATTAAACCTCTTGACAAAAAAGCAGAAGTCTTCAAGTTCTTTTCCTCTCAACTCAAAGTGAACAAGTTGGTAAGTGTCCTGCTTTCGTTCTTTAAAAGTGCACCTGGCAATACTGACTGATACCTGAGAGAGAAATATAATTTGTAAAACCTATCGAGAGGCCAGGAAGTGTTGTTTTCCTAAGGATTATTCTGTCTGGGAACTCAGGGTGCATATGTTCGTCCTCTTTGGGAAAGGGAGATGGATGGAAAGCAAGATGTGAAAGAAGGCCCAAATCACAAGTGGAAATCCAGATGCTGAAAGGGGAGGATGTAGTGTGTGGAAAGGTGCAAAGTTACTGCAGCATCTGCCTATCTGGCTGCTGTGGGTTCTTAATCAACTAGTGCTGCTCATTTTCTGGGAGAAGCAACAGGGAAGGGACCTAATCAGCTGGCTAATTTTCTCATCACTGATTGCTTCCTAACATAACCACAGGGGTTCACTTCTCAATGAGCTTGTGGAGGGGCCATCACAGGTGACCATTCCCACAGCTGCATCTTGTGTTCTCTTTGCCTAGATCTATTGCCTGTTCTTATTCAGGATGGAGGAACAGGAAGAGTATGAAGGACAGAAGGAATCCCTCATCCTGTTATGAACTTTTCTAAACTATTATCTACCTGGGTATGAGCCTGCCCTGGGTGCTGATTTTCTTGGAAGGGAACCAACTGCCAGCACTTGTGCTGAAATCAGAATTGTCAGCTTCTGTCCTGTGATGCCAATGTGGGGCTCTTTGTCCCTCTGGCTGGGGCACAGGTACATCAAAATCACATTTGCTTTGCTTTTCCTATCCAGATTTTGCAGTTGTGCATTGGAAACCACGACCTATTTATGAGGAGAAGAAAAGTAGACTCAATAGAGATCCAGCAAATGAAAGCACAAGCCAGGGAAGAAAAAGCTAGAAAAAAGGTAGGTTCTTTCTGTTCCTCTATGGTTGAAAACCCTGATTATTATTTCAGCTGATGCCCTTGCTGTCCATGCATTGCATCAATATGTGTGTGGGAGGTGAGAAAGTGCAGCAGGATTGAATGTGGGAACAGCTCTAGTGTATATGCAGCATCTGAGGATGTAAGTGATGTTTGTGAAACTGAATAGGTGATTGCAAAGATTTGGGGTACATAACAGATCGATCCAAGTGCTCTCCCAGCAGTCTGAAATAACCAGTATTACCTGTCAGAGGAGTTCAGTGCTGTAAAGTGCAAGCAGCTTCAGCACTGCATCTCTGGTGAATATCAGTCCATCAGCTAGAGAGCCATCCATTCTTCATTAGATTCATTTGCTGTGCTGCCTCAGGCCCAGATGAGATTCTGCTGCAAACCCACAAACGTGGTATTGCTCATTCTGTTTCTAGATGGAGAATCAAAGGCTGGCCAGAGAGAAGCAGCTCCGAGAAGAAGCTGAGCGAGCCAAAGAAGAGCTGGAAAGGCGTCTTTTCCAGCTGGAAGATGAAGCTAGGCAGGCCAACGAGGCCCTGGTGAGTAGCTCATTAGTCTGCATATTCTTGAGCTTGATGGGCTTTCTTGGTTTGGAAGCATATTTTTTTTCATATGACTCCTGTGAAACACCAGGAATTATGGCTCAGACAAGGCTGGAGAGTTTCAGACCACTGGTGAAGAGGGCATGCTGCAATACCTGACAACTCTGATCTGCCGTAACGTCCATTTGCTGTGAGGGGTTTGTTCCCTGTATTTGGTTCACAGTGCTTTCTTCAGGCAAAGAGAGAAGAAAGGAAGCAACCTTGGAGCTGAAACTGGGAGAAAGGGGCATGGTGCACTGGCAACTGTAAGGGGCCCACTTCAATTTTTGGTTGATGTATTTGTCTACCTCTAAGAAAATGTGTCTCCTTGCTTTGCAGAGGTGAGAGGCGGGAAGGAAGTTCAGCAATTCTGAAGCAGAGGAGGAACACCAAACCCACCAAACCAAATATGTTTACAATACTCTTTATTTAAGGAATAATATTTTTATCACCTGATCTTTTGGGGAAAGATGTCCTCTTCCTGACTGCCTGCAGGGGTTACCTTGTAAGATGCTAGACAGTGTAACTTAGAAAAATTGTTTCCTCTTAGCTCCGATCCCAGGAAGCAGCAGAGTTGCTGGCTGAGAAAGCTCAGATTGCAGAGGAAGAGGCAAAATTGCTGGCCCAGAATGCTGCAGAAGCTGAGCAAGAGCGACAGAGGCTGGAGATCACAGCTCTGAAAACCAAGGAGGAGAAACGCCTGATGGAGCAAAAGATGCGGGAGGCAGAGCTGATAGCAGTGAAGCTGGTGAAGGAGTCTGACCGGAGGTTAGATTTGATTGAGTGGGCTTGTGTGGTCCCTAATGTGATGGCTGGCTTGAGAAGGTACTGCTTTTCTCAGAGCTAAGCCCATAAGGGAGGGATTGTTCTCAAAGCAACACTTCAGAGTGATCAAGCCTTCTTGTGTCTTGTTTGTTCCACCTGGTACCAGTGGTTGTGATGCAGCTCAAGAAGTTTACAGAAGATCAGATGCAAGGCTTTAGACATGTTTAATATTAAAGATCCAGAATGCAGAAGCATTTTCTATTTAGCATTATCAAAAGAGCACCGGCTACCTAGTTATGTGCCAGTCTGTATACCCTGTGAGTTATGAGGCTGTTTTCATTAGTATGAAGTGATGGTCTCTTGTATCCTTTTCAGATCTTTGAGGAGTGTAAACTAGGTAAACTTGTGTGGAATATGACCCACTCTATAAGTGTTTACATGTTCCATAATGCTGTGCTGCCTGAAGATGCAGAGCAGACCAGCGCTGACAGCGGATCTTTAACCTTGCTATTAAGGGCCTTCTGTTAGTTTTAGGGTACTGCTAAAAAGCTTGCCAAAATAAAAAGCAGATATGTTGCGCCTCTTCCCACCTCAGGGAAGATCTCTGACAGCCTGAAGAATCTGTATCAGCAGGTCATAACCAAGCACGTGGAAATTAGGGTAGAAAAAACATGTTAATTTTTGTTCAGGATGGTCTTTGAAAGCATGTGTCGTGCTGTGTCCCGTTAGTTCTCCATGTGACCATCCTACCACAAGTGTCTTTGGGTAAAGGAATCACTCACAGTAATGGATCTTGTTCTCTGGAAGCTAGTGAGGTGCATGGCTCTGAAATCCATGCGTTGCTCTATACTGGAAATCATCATTCATGTCAGGATATTTGTCTTACAGAGCTAAGGAAGCAGAGCATCTGAAACAAGATCTGCATGAAGCCAGAGAGGCTGAACGGAAAGCAAAGCAGAAACTCTTAGACATAACCAGACTTAATTATCCTGTAAGTTTCTGCTCTACTGGGCACCACTTCATCTTCAGAGATTGTCAGATGCTGATTGCATTTTTATAGCCCCCATCAAGCTGAGTAGTGGCATGCCTGCATCCAGCTGGGGGACAAACACCTATAAGGACCAACTGGTGCTTAAACACAGTGTAGCTTGGATGGAATTTATATTTGTTCAGGGCAGTGAGTCAGGATGATAAGAAAGGAGAGACAAACGTAGAAAACAGGACTGGTGTTGGGACTTAGTGAGTGGAGATTTTCTTTCCTGCATTCTTGCCAGATACTGACTGTGCCATCTCAGTCAGGCAGTACTTTGTGGAGGTGGTTGTACTGAGCCAGCTGTGCTGTCCTGGCATGTGAATTGCCCATGAGTGTCTTTAGGCAAAGCAGATGAAGCTGTTTCCAGCAAGAAGGCAGTGCTAAGGCTGCGTGCCCCAACTCTCCCTTCTGCTCCAGTCTTCCTGAGAATGGGTTTCTATTCTCTGCTGAAATAGATAGGAACATTACAGCCAGGATACTTGGATCTGTGGGTTATGGACTTCAGGAGTTCATCTGGGGCCACTCAGGTAGAGGAGAAGGGCTGCAGGAGCATCTCTCTCAGAATCCATGGGTACTTATGAAATGGATCAGCATAGCATTCTTGCAGAAGCTGGGGAGATAAACCGAAAATCAAACCACCAGATCTTACTGACAGTGCTTGTGTTGCCTCTTTCAGCACATGGTCAAGTACCCACAGTACTCGCCAACTGACACCAGAGATGCCAACTTTGAGAAAGGATCCATAAAGCTGGATTTGAAGGACATTGACCTCAAGAGACTATCCTTTGAGATAGAGAGAGAGAGGTATCAGTATTCTTATGGTGTAAATAAATGAGAGTGTTAATAAAGGAAAGTACAGAAAAGAAAAAAATAATCTCTGGGGATCACAGTTCATCCTTTTAACAACTCGGGATGGCCTCCTACTTGTATATACGGCTGGAGGCCTTTTACCGAGCTTGTGTGGATTATGTCTGTGTACGATTAGCTATTTACATGGAGGAAAAATGTTCTGGTGGCATCAAGCCATCACAAATCCAGAACCCTTCTGTGTTGCAGAGCATTATGTCAGGGGCCAAGTACTTTGCCGGAGTAGCAACTTGACAGAGGACAGAAGTTTCCCTCTAGTGTTGAAGTATGATATTGCTTTGATCTAATGTGTCGAGAGGCTTTTCCTCTTGGTCTGGAAGGAAATGCTTGGTGGTAAGATACTTAGTGAATGCTGAAGGGTAGATGTGAACCCCCTTCTCATTGGGTCAGGGAAGTCAAGCTGACATGTGCCAGATTTCATTTTGCCAATCAAAAAACCAAAATGAAACAAAGAACTTCCTCTTTTCTCCTTCTGCACACACCTGTTCTTGAGCTATATCATGCCAATAAGCTTTTTGTCTCCAATGTGTGGACTATAGGCTAGACTACTTGGAAAAGAGCAGAAAATTCGAAGATCGACTGAAAGAACTGAAGTCTGAAATTCATGCTTTGAAACTAGAAGAAAAACAGTCTGGGCTTTACTCTCATTGGAATGAAGTACTGGGATCCTTGGATCGTTCCTTAGGAAATGTAGGTACCCTAAACACTTGTCACTTTTTTCAGCATGAACCATAAAAGAAAATAGTGTGGGTGTGCCGAAGGTAGTTGCTGTATTTCGGTTCAAGGCACATGCTTTAGTACCCTTGATGGTAAAATACTGAAAGTAAGAACACAGGCAAGGAAAATTCATGTCAAAACAAAATCTAAGACGTTTTTCTGGGGTGGGATACCAGTGCCATAAGCAGAAGATAATTTATTTTACAGATTATGAAATCACAGTAAGGGTTTAAGGTCTTGGAGCAAACTAAATTGTTGTAATTTAACACATTTAAATTTAAAAAGTTTAAAACACTGTGGTTCCTCAGTTTGCATCACATTCTCATTCACATGCCTTTGTGCTTGCTGAAAGTCATAAAAGTCTTGGTGTATTTTTTTTAAGGCAGTGAGGAACTAAATCCACATTTTTGTCATAAGTTTCTTGTTATTTATATAAACACTCCAGCCTCTTCCTGAACCAGTGCAAAAATAGGGCTGGCTTTGTCTTTCCAGGTTGTTCCACATGTAGCAAAAATGGCTCTGGGTCAATAGTTTTAGAGAGAGAAGAGAGGAAGATGAGGCCTTTATTTTCTGACTATGTGTCTGATGTTCTTTTTGGCTTAATGAGTGTTGATACAAAGCGGGCATTAAATCTATGTGTTCTTTCCTTTTAAAGACACCATCATGGATGAAAACCTTTGAAACTGGAGATTCATTGGATATAAATCTTCAAAGACCTTTCCCTGCTTACTTGTTAAATACTATGAGCCGCTGGCCTTGTACCAACAAAACTCAACACACAGTGCCAGTGGAAAAGTCATCTTTTCAAGCAAATTCCTTTGTTGCCAACAGTGTGGGCACAGGAACCAGAAAACAGATTATAAAGGTAATCAGATTTGTAAGTAAATTCCCAAATGTTGACTGAAAGTTTAGAGTCAGAGAGGTGAAGAGTGGCTGGCTTTAGGGACCTGTTTTGTCCAGCCTCTCAGTCAATGCATGACTGTTGCATGAATTTGGAGATTCTGCATTTGCACACCATTCAGGGCTGTTTATAACTTTTGAGGCCACCTGTTTTTTTCTCACTTATGATCTAAGCTGGAAAGCAAAGCTGTAAGCCTTGGTAAATGAAACAGATTCCTGTATGCAGTAGGAGGATCTGTGCTAAATTTTATTTATATCGGCTATGCTTGGAAATAAGAATGTGCTCCCAGGTATAGAGAGCTTAAAACATACTGTGCCTGTCTTCTGGTTTTAAGGGGCAGGGAGTAAGATACCAATAAATGCCTAGACTTCCAACAGTTCAGTTCTCTTCCAGTGTGTTCTCTGTCAAAGTGTCCTGAAGAGCTAATGAGCTGGGTCTTATGAAAAAACAACTTGCTTTTAAATTTCACTAGCATAGAGAATCTAGTATGTATTCAAGAACTGTAAGGGCATGCAGTCTTGAACAGTGGGAAGGAAATCAGCTTTTTTTAGGCAATGCTAATTATGCAAGGTATTTGGAATAAAGAGAGCTTGATGTATTTGCTGCTGTTTTATATGAACAAAACTGAGGGTTTTTAGCATCAGTTAGAGGCTCTAGTATTACAACATTCAAGACCTGAATCTTTAGGGTTGTGTGCTTAGAACTTGAAGGAACACAGTTGAGTGTAGCAACAGATGAGAAAGCAGCTCTTTCTAACGCAAGTAACATAAGCTACTTTTACGACTAACCTAATCCAAATAGCAGAGGTGAGGCAAATATGGTTTAAGAAGGAAGAAAAAGCTATTGCAGAGCATCTTGCAAAAGGCTACAGGGTCAGGGGTAAAGGAAGAACCAGACCAAAGGGAGTTATTTTGCTTTTTACTAGGAGTTCAGGGTGAAACTAATTTTTCCTATTTGATTTGCCTGTAGGTTCAGCAGCATGACTCGGATGTGATCTACATTTGAACCCTCTCATTTCCTTACCAGACTGGTAGAACCAGGTGTCCATCTTTCTGGCTGCTGCAAAATGCACCTATATGAGGACATGTGCGCAGCTCTTCTGACAGGCAGGTGCCATTCAGCTTCCAAGCAGATCACATCAGCTGGGAGCACTAAAACTGCCAGTGTAAAATGGCTGGTGTCTTTGGGTACCATGCTAAACATACAAACCCAGAGAATTGTTGTTTACTACTTATGCACTTTTGAAGAAACACTTTATACTTTGCTAAACATCCCTCCCCCAGGTGTCTTTACACACTGACTTATCAGTATGGTACTCTACTTTTGTAGAAAGGATGCTAGGCAGCAAGTGTCCAAGAGATGTTTGGGATGAGAAAAAAAATCATACATGAGCTTGGTGTTTATCTACACAATAGACTAATTATGTTTTTGGTTCAGTCCATGGGACATGACTCCCACAGAGCTGCTCAACATTTTAGTGTTTGCATGCCAAATATTTTTCCTTTTCCTCCCCAAACATTTCTTGGTTTGCTTAATTGATTTGCATTTCTCTGTGAGAAATCTCAGCTTTTAATTCCAGATGTAGAAGTGGACATCTTCAAATACCTCTCATTCCTGTGGGAATCCTTTGTTTGGAATGCAAAGCTTCTGTTCTCTTTACGTTTTCTCACTAGATCAAGCACTTTCTGTTGCTTTTGCTGCTCCAGTGAACTTTGCATAGATTAACTTGTTTCCCTGTTCTGTGTAACACAGCTTCCAAATTAGACAAAGACAAAAGATGCTGTTGGTATCTGCTAAAGTTGGACTTGTTTCTGATGGAGAGGTGCATGCAGCAAAATGTCTGCCTCATTAGTAAAACCTACTTGCATTTTATGGTTTTGTGTGTGTTTAAGTGCCTCTTTCACCATAAATCTTCAGTCTGAGGAAGCAGACAATATGCAGCTGTAGCTAAAGTAGTAGCGCAGTTGAGCATGTGACATATGATGTAAAAATGAATGTTAATGTTGTTAAATATCTTGTTCTAAAAGCTAAGATGAAAAAATGTATTCAATAAAATGCTTCAATTTTCACTTGCTAGTAACAGCTTTGAACTGAATGTTGTGTCAATATTACAACAACATTAACAAGGCAAGTTCTAAGAACAAACACAGAAATCTCTTCTGTACACATCTGCAGCAGACTGAGCACAGTGGGGGATAGCATCTGTAGCCAGCTCTGTTCTCAGACTTTTACCAGTCATGACAGTTACATGGCAAGCTGCACATCATGATGATCTGCAGTGGTGTCCTGCTGCCTGTTTTCTCAGCCTTGAGAATAGTTGCTGCCTTTGGCTGGGGGGGTGTGTGTGTTAATTCTCTTCGCAGCTCTGCCTGATAGGAGATGTTTGCAGACTATTGGCTATTCCATGCACAAGTTTCTGATCTTCCTGAGAAAAACCTTGTGTGTGAGGTGGAGAAGCTGTCAGAGGTGTCAGACTGAAGAGGCAGATGCTGTCAAGGTCCTGGGTAGGTCGTACTGGCCAGAACTTGGACAGTGGTGAGAGAGGAAATGGTCCTAGAAGAAAACTACAAAACAACTCTGAACACGGTATTCTTGGATTTGGGGGTGGAGAGGAGTGCTGGCTTTTCCCTGGTTCTTCTTTTCCTGTTTCCTCTTTTTGTCTTGCCACAGATAACTAAGCTTGTACCCTCATTCTGCCACATGTGCTGGGGCTTCCTTTTGCTCTCGTACCTGAGGTGCATCATAGTATAGGGCACAGAGGAAGAGAACTGTTCCACATGCATGACTGATTTATTTCTTTGGACTTAGTCCTGTATATCACAATGAAGAAAAGGATAAGGTCATGCTGCTGCCGGCTTAGAAGTGAAGCCTGTTTGCACAAGCTGTTCTCAGCCTGCTGGCTGGCAGGTATTCTTGCTGTGCATTGCTCATTTGCAGCACCCTGTTCCTGTTATGGGTGTTTGAAAGATTAGATCGGGCAAGAGGAGCTGGGATCTGCTGGAGAAATGCTCACATAACCACAGATGAAGTCAGATGCATTGGACTGTTGCTGGGAGGTCACTGCAAAGAGAAGTGCCATCTGGGCATTAGTTTGTTTAAAACCTAAATAAGTATTTGCAGCAATTAAATTTTGTATGTTGGTGCTTCTGATGCTCATACTTGCAGTATTGAACACGTCTTAAAACAGGCAGCTAGAGCTATGTTGAGGAGGATGTGAGATTGTGTTTCAGATTGTCCTGGTTTCAGCTCTGTTTAGAAAACAGTATGAGAAGCGTGAGCCCTGGTTTCCCCCAAAACAGGGAGGAGAACACAGACATCTTGTTCTAATCAGTAATTGCAAGATTTGTGACATTAAGGAGCGAGGTATTTCTCTGATGGTGCTGTCAGCATCCGAACACACAGCTGACGATGGTGCAGAGCTGTGGACCTGCGGGCAGCAGGCAGCAGATGGTGCTGCAAAGCTGCTCTGCCGCACGGCTTAGCCCTGCTCCACAACAGTTCAGAAAGACCTGGCTCGGAAACCCTGCCTTGCTCCTTGGGAATCTCTGCCAATTTCTGCATTCCCACACTAGCCTGAACTTGCTCGTATTATCTTCCTGGAGTTTAATCTGACATAATTTTTGATGGGGATTCAAAATGTGTGAGCACTATACCCTGAGAAGTGATTATTGCACAAACAGCTTAGTCCCATGGGTATGAGCTAGCTCCCCATATTACAAAAAAATCCGATAATAGTTCTGACACATCATTGTCATCAACAGACTGTGAAAATGGCCTTTGAGTGGATTTCATCCACGACTGCCAGAAGCATGTGGGATGCCACAGGTCCTGTGCTATGTGGTATTTTCAGTAATGCTATTTGAAACAAGCACAGGCCTGTTAAATTTGCAGAGCGTGGAAGAATTGTGGTGTGTAGTCTAAAAAGGGTGGGAGAGGCCTGAGAATGCTCTACAAGGGTCACTGCAAGGAGGAAAGAACAAATTCATCCTTTGTTTTCATGCTGGATAAGAGATGATGTTCTGGTCTCAAACTACAGGGAAAAATGGAAGAAAAAATAGTGCAGCAGTGAGGAAGTGCTAGCACATCACCTGGAGAGCAAGGAAGTCTGTTCCTGGAGTGACACAGTGAGTGTTGATCTTCTGTGTGGAAGCTGATGACTCTCCCCAACCCTATTTTCTGTGTTTCTCTGAAAAGCCACTTGCTCTAACCCTAAGGGGCTCCCCCTGCCCTCATAAAAACCTTAGATAGGAAACTGCGTGGTCTTGCTCAGCAGGGTGCCTCTGATCTGAGCTGTGGGAGTGAGCAAATGCCCTTCGGTCCTTAAGAGGCAGCGTGTCCTCTTCAGTGACATGTCTCTTAAAGACCAGCCAGTTCATATTCACCTAGCCTGGATCCAGGGTTAACCTGGCCCTGCAAGGTGGGCAGCACAGCACACGTGGCTGGCCCCAAGGCATCTGCTCTTGACCTTTTCCTCCCTGCACTGCTGCTGTTAAGGAGTCTAATCACCAGCAGCATGATGAGGTCACATCCTGACTTCATGGACTGCTGTTGCAGAATTACGCACAAATGAGCTTGTTCCTCTTGCTTGCAAACAGGCTGTCATCCTTGCATCTCGCTGTGTCACTACCTCACTTCTCTCTAGCCTCCTGCGCTCTGAGCCAGCAAGGTATTTTGTTGTGTCTGGTGCCCAAGATACTTGTTCTCTGTTGCTGGAGGCAGCTGCCAACTTCTTGTGTCCCTTCCAGAGCATCCCTGGCACTTGTGCTCAGGAGTGTGCGTGGGGCACTAGGCTAGCACCCTTAATTTGCCATTGTCACATGTGCTCCCAGCCTGCTGCTCTTGGTGATGGGGAATGTGGTGGGGACACAGTCCTGGTGTGGGGACAGCTGTGATGAGTTCTTGGTGGCAAAAATCACAGGTCAAACTTTTCACACAGTTCTTTGGGCAAAAGATAGGCCCACATGCAAGACTCAGCTACGTATTGTTTTTTTTTCTGGTTCTCTGCACTCTTTGGACTCCTTTCCATCTTCCTCCAAGGCGTTTTCAGGGGCAGCTTTTTGGAGGGGCTCTACACACACAGATGAGCCCACACCTGGGACTGCACTGAGGCCTTTAGACTGGGTTAGAAAGTAGTTTTCATACCAAGGAGCACTTTGGATTGGAATACCTCTCCTGGGAGGAGACAGCGTTGTCATGCTGAATTACACCCAGCAGTGTTAAGGCAGGGGGTCCACAGGAATAAGCTGTCTCTTAGAAGGATAGTAAAGGGCTAATGGTCGCTGTTATTCCAGGCTTGGTCCTAAAAGCAAAGCCAAGAAGTGACAGCTTGTTACCTGCTGGGCCAGAAACCTCTGTGCTCTCACTGGGGAAGTCATAGAAGGAAAAATCAGTCCACTTCAGCTGAAAAGTGGAAGAGACTGTCTAAAGAGCCAGCTTTGTGGCTGGGCCATGGGTGTGGGGGGATGCTGTGGGTGCTAGGGTTCACACGCTGCGGGGGATAGAAGTGAGAGACCTGGAAGGACCATTAAATCTTGCCTACAGCGTGATTCAGTCCTATGTCCTGTGGTTGAAAGAAACAAGGGGAAGAGGATACAAGCTGACCCCAGAAATAGTCTTGTGCCAGTAAATTTGAAAGGGAGATTCCAGAGAAAGAGGAAGTCAATAGAAAAAGCATGAAAATTTAACATAGCGTTATAAAAATCTTTCAACTCAGCAGAGAGGCATCCTAGGAAGCTCTGAGGGACTTGCAGGAGGTGATCAGAGCCATGTATGCAGAGGAAACCAAAAAGATAGAAATAGAACCCCCTGATGATCCCAAAGGAGAGTTGATATGGTACTTAGGTACTGCAGTGAAGGTGACTGTGTTCCTGTGGCAGCAAGGACAGCAAGCTGGGATGAGTAAATACAGACAATGTGAAGAGTAAAAGGTTGCAACTGCAAAACTGAATTCACTCCTGGGGAACAGAAGCAGCAAGCAGTCAGCTTTGGAGATGGGGGTGTCTGTGCTACGAGAGACTGCCTCAGCCCTGCTCCATCAGAGCAGAGAAAGAGGAGCTGTTAGCAACCGGGGTGTCCAAAAAGGATGCTCTGGAGGAAGTGTCGAAGAAGTGCTATTATTCAGTCATTCCAGACTGAATGGTTGAGCTGAGCAGGCCAGAGGGGTTTCAGAGTGAAGCAGTTAATCACATACCATAAACCCACAACCACAGAAACCACCTCCAGTCCTGGAGGGGAACAAGTGAATGTAGTGTTTGTCCAGAGAATAAGAGAGCAGGCAGCTGCTGTCTGCCCAGGCTGATGGTATTTGTACATTCCAAAACAACATTGTAGTTAGTGATACCTTTTAAAATAGGACTCTAAACCAGCTCTGTGAAAAGGCCCTTGTAAAGACAAACCAGTTCAAATTCAGAAGGAAGATCACACCTCTAATCTGGCTGGTTTCTCGAGCATGCTGGTTGCACAGTAGGATTGATATCCATGAGTGGTGGTTGTTTTTTATCTGCCCAGCTTGGGTCAGAAACCCTCATGAGAAACTGCTTTCACGTGGAAATCTAATTTCCCATCTATTTGTACTCCCAGCCAGTTTCTACCCATACGTCCTTATATCAGCAGTGTCCACTGCTCCACTTCCCACCCCTGGTGTTTACTCCGATGCATTCACACAGATCAGTCCCTCATTTTCCCATTGCCTCAACCCAGGCTCTTTGCACTTGACTCTTCAAGTGCTGTGTAGCACCAGGGTCTTGTCACAGTCTTGTGATTTGTAGCATGGGCCGTTCCCTACCCCAGACATTTCTAGCTGACAGCCTCCCAAACCAGAAGGGCTGCTACTGCTATCCCTTGTCCCCAGCAGCATGATCATCCAGTCTGCACTGCTGAATCAAATTCCTTCTCCATTACTCCAGTCCTCAAGGTCATTATAATCTTTCTGTCTGATATCCTGGCCTCTTCTAGATTGATGATAGGATCTCGTTTTGCCTCATCAGCGAATTTCCTTTGCATTCTCCCGGTTTTTGTGCCAAGATCATTAATGCAAATGTTAAGCAGAATAATTTTTGAGGCAGAAACTCAAGGGACTGTACTGGTTCTGTGTAACACATCCCCTTTCAGCTGAAGCAATTACCATGCCCCTTTCAGGCAGCTCTTTGCCCACTTTACATTTCATATGCCGGTCACATCTTCTCTGGCTTAGCTAATAATTTACTGTGTGGCACCATTTCAAATGTCTTACTGAGGCCCAGACGAGTGAGATCTTCTGCATTTCCTTCATTGCAAATATCTGTGAACTTATAAAAGGAAGCTATTAGGTTAGTGTCGATGTGCGTCAGGACCGATACTGCCTGCTGTACTGCAAATATGCTGTATCTTGTGTGATGCCTGAGGATCTGGAGAGGGGACTTCAGTGGGACGCATACGTCTGCAAAATACAAGATTATTTACATTAAACAGGGTTGGAAAAGACTGGGGTTTAACAGAGTTAGTTGATGGAGCAACATGCTAGCAGATGGCATTCACTCAGGAGTCATTTGAAATACTGGTTTCTGTTTCTAAAGTCATACTTAGGGAAGAAAAAGGCCTGTGGTAATGTTTTTGAGTTATGGACAGATTTTAAAGATATTTGGGTCCTGAGTATTTGGCTCATGTGACTTAGAAGCCTTTGCTCCATTCTTCTTCAATGACATTCAGGTCCCCTAAATGCCATTTTCTTTAGAAAATGAGACTTAATGTCTTATTTTCTAGAGTTGATCTTTGGTTCTGCAAGTCCAAGGATTAAGCAGAATATTGGAGTGTGTGAAGGATGGGACAGAAACTAATTCTCCAAATGCCATAATATTGTTGTAGAAACCAGCAGGATGATCTCCGAATGCCACATTCAGCTCTGATCATTTTGAGTCAGAGATGGATAGGGCTGAGAGAGATGACTTTGAGCCAGATGATGAAAGCATTTAGCGACTTGGAGATGAAAGATTGAAAATAGTGGAGCAAATAGATGAAGGGAGCTTAAAAATAAACATTCAATATTGATTATTTACCCTTTCATGCAGAAGAAGAAAGGGACATCGATGTGGTTAAAACCACTTAAAGAGAGAAACGGTGCACTAGAGAGAAATATTTTGACACAAGGCATAATTAACATGTGAAACTCTCTGCCAGAAGGTCTCATTAAAGGCAAAAAGTGCAGAAGACAGAAGCAATTGCTATGAGATAACCCCAGCTATGTAAGTTTAGATAATTTTTTATTTTTAGTCTGTTTTCATGGAAATGGGACTTATGCAATCTGCCGTCTGGGTGCAGGAGGTAATGATAGTTGTCGTCTGCAAACTCAAAACTGAAATCACTTCTTGCAGTCAGACAACTTCTTTTTAAAGTCCCAGTGATGTATTCATGTGGGCAGGCGGATCTCTGCAGAGGCAGTAGCCGAGAGCCACTGGCTCTGCCAAAGTGCACAGAGCTGTCGGTCAGCATATCTGGGGGACCAGAGTCCATGTGCCCTTGCAAAACCAAGACTAGCCATGCTGAGAATTAGCCCCAGGGTTTTCCTCCCTGTGAGCATGAGGCACAGGAGATGAGTATCAGGATGGGGGGCAAGCACTGTGTGAGAGCCCGGGGAGGCTGTGGCTGCTGTTTGGGGGAGCTGGGGCAGAGCAAGGGTGGGCTCACAGTGTGGCAGGAAGGTGCCAGTGGGCTGGTGAGTGAGCTTGCAGCCTGGGTGTTTCACTGTGCCTTGTGCTCTGAATCTTGCTGCACACAAAGTATTTTGATTTGTATTTAGTGTTTAGGTGTGTTTAGATTTAGGTGAGGCAGGGTACTTTTCTCACGTAGACGCTTGCTCTGCTTATGCAGCATTTCTCCTCCCTGCTTTTGTTTAAGGACATGTATTTGCTTGCCTTAAGGAGCAATGGGTGCTTGAGGCTGGGGTCTGGGAGTCAATACGAGGGGTCTGAGAGAGCGTGAGAGAAGCTGAGTCTGCAGCCGTCCCTGGGTGAAGTGACTCCCCTGGGCTCGTCTCTAAGCTCTCAGACATGCTCTGAGTGTCCATGGTCTGGTGGAGCTGTGTCGGGTGGCTGGAGGGTGCCAGGCACGTATGCCTGCAGTGTTAAAGGACCCTCCTTTTTTGTTGGACTTTACTAATCCCCTTGTGTTTTCCTGTACTGTGCGCACAGACGGGCGTGCTGCAACCTGCTGCCTGGGGAGAGATTATTTTTGCCCTTAACCACTCTCCTTTCAGTCTAGTGTCACTCAGGCTGCAGGGAGAAGAGTTCTAGCTTTGATCCAGGACCACAGAAAAATCTCTGTCCTGGTTTGTGGGCCTTTGTGCAGGGCATAACACAGGATCCGCTGAGGGCGAAGGGACATTCAGGAATTTGAATTAAAAAGGTATCAGTGGGGACTGGTTTAGAAATTCCACCCTGAATGCTGAATTACTCTCATAAAACAATATATACAAGGGTCAGTGCCAGCTCACCGCTGGGTGCGACTGATGGCTGAGCTGTGTTCTCCTCATAACCTCCAGCCACGGGACCCCTTTGCATAATTTTTATCAATGATGACTGTCACTTCCCAGATGGATGTTGCATAATGCTGTGTGGTTTTCTCTACACTTGCATGGGATGGTGGTGTTGGCCGTTTCTTTAATTTCTTTCTGCCTGTGGTTTCTTTCTGTCTTACACTGGTGCACAGTGAAGGCAGAAGGGCTGCTCTGATCCCTTCGGTGCTGCCAAGTGCAGGGCCCCATGTGCCTGGCAGCCTCCATGAGAGGCGCAGAGAGCATCCCTCTGCCCTGACTCGGTCAGAAATACAGCCTGCTTCTCTCAGCTAGCAGGGACTTGTCCTCCGAGTAAACTCTGCGGAGCTGGGGAGGCTTTCCTGAAGTTGGCTGCGGACTGAGGCAGCTGTGTCTTGGCTTTGTTTTGCCGGCGTGGGGACCAGAAGCGATGCTGTCCTCTGGCAATGGCTGAGATCATCCCTCGTCTTCTCTTCTAGACTAAAGGAATCCCACGACATTGGCTGCCCTGTCTGGACATGGGACTTTCTTGCTGCTCTTTTCTTGCTTTTCTCCTATCATTTATTTCTTGAAATGCGAGGCCCTAAGCGGCAAGTTCCTCACCAGCAGCAGTCACCCCAGTACTGGGCAAATTTGGGGGCATGCTCTTGACCCCACACTGTCCCTGCTTGTTACTGACTCCTCTCTCAGCGCAGCTCTTCACATGTCACCGTGCCTGGACTTGTCCCTCTCTGCCTTGCCAGCTGCCTGCCCAGTGGTCAGCAGTGATGGTCCCTCTGCTCTTCCCATGGTGCTCACAGCCCCTGGGGGTAATGTGGGTTTTAGACTTTAATTCCTGTGTTTTCTTAAGGAGACACGTGCAAGGCAGTGCCATAAAGCATCTGATAAGGCAAGACTAGTGTCCTGTTCGCTAATCACTGGCTTTCTGGTACCTCCCCCACTCCATGTGAGTTTGTCCTGCTAATCACCAGGGATTCAGAGATGGCCAAAGCCTGGCTTGGGAGGAAGTTAGGGGAATTTTTGGGGCCATTTTGTTTGATTACACCTGCCTTATCTACCTCTTCCTCACTTGTTCTCTTTTCCCTTTTCTCACCTATGTGCACTAAATTTTGATTGTGGCAAGCACTTGACCATAACCTCTTGTTTTGTTTATGCGAAGACAAGCCAAAAAGAGGTGGCATCTTTGGCTACCTGCTCCCCTTTATAACTAATGAGCTTTTACCTTCTTTTGTTTTTCAAATTTGTGTTTGTAAATCTGGGTTTTCTGGTCTCCTGTGGTTCCTCCCCTTCCCTTGAATTTCTCTCGTGTTTCTCTGCTGGATTAGAAAGTCATCTGCTTACAGAGGTCTTCTGTGGCAGAGGAAATAAAACCATAAGTCATTTCTTCACTCTCCCTTTACATCAGTTCCTTATAATGAATTCTTTAAACACACTTAAACACAAACTATCTACTTTTGCTGAGCTGCAATTTTGTGCAATTCGTTGAAATATCCTTGATTCCAGTTAGAATGGAAAGTATTTCGTCAGCATCCAGTAAGAAGTCCCATCCGGCCCTCATCTAAATGGAGAACTGAAAGCTTGGCCAACTAATTCTGCAGCAAAGAGGAAATATTTTCAACATTTCCATCAGAAATAATCTTTGTAACTGTGAGATTTTCTGTGGTTCCTACCAGATGACAGGCTTTCCTCTGGTTACTGCTAAAGCCAATGCCCACAGATCATCATGCTTCTCCTTGTTGGTGCAATGATCTCCATTTCTAATACTTGCTGGGTGTGGGATATTCCTTACCACCATCCTGGCATTTCTTGTTTCCTGTTCCTATTCTCTTACCTGTCCCACTCCTTTTCTCTCTGCTTGGGCAGGCAAAGGGGTTACCACCAAGCCAGTGTTTGCCCACTGCTCATCCCTGGCTGTGGGTCCTGTGACTTGGTTCTCCTGCCCAAGCCAAGCTCAACCCCTCGGGACAGCTCTCCCCAGAAGTATTCCCCACTGGGGTTTGGGTAGCTCAGCATCTTGTTCCTACAGTTGACCCAGAGAGCAACTGCTGCTTGCCTTCGTTGTAACGGCCTGTTGCATGCTGGTGTCCCTCCTCACACTTCTCCTTGTTGGACAAAGCAAAGCTGGCTTGGTGAGGGCAAGAGAGATGCCAGAGTGGGGTGGTTGGAGGGCAGAGATCTGGGGCAGGTTTTTGTGGGAGACGTAGGGGTTTACAGGCAGAAGGCTTCATAAAACCAAAACGCTTCTGCTGGCTGACGCCCGAACTTGGGATTCTTCTGCACACAAAGAGGATACTTTGATGTTAGGAGAAACCTCTTAGTAACTCTGCAATGCCATTAACAGAAAAACTCATGCCGATCTTCAGTCCTCTGAGGAATTGAGTGTTTTCCTTCTGCTTTTGTGTATCCAGTGACATTTGAGAAACAGGAGCATTTACAGCAGGTATCACCTCTCCTCCAAGCCCTTCTCAAATGCCCCAGATGAAGACCCTGGTCACCATTAACTACAAAGGATTTATTAATTTGTGAATAAATGTTCAGGCACAGAGCGGCTTAAACAGGAATAGTGGAAAGAGGCAGGTGGAGAAGGGAGCTGGAAAGGTCGTTTCTGTTCATACGTCTGCCTTGAAGCCAGATCAGCACCGCCTTGCTCCTCCTGAAGGTCTCTGGTGAGATGATTTATACCCATTCTCACCTCTGCCCCATATTTTCTAAAAGAAACAATAATCACCTTTTCTCCTAATCCTACACCTCCTCTTAAACAAGTGCTAGCTCAGACAGACACATCCTTCAGACAGGGACCTCTTGGTAGGGGAAGGTTTTCTGGGCAAAAAAGGCCATTGTGGTCACCGTGAGGGTTATCCCTGCACCTGAATGGGGAGCATTGCCCCTGCCACGCGGCGTGGATGGGAGGACGGGCGCAGCAATTGCTCAGCGTCTTGGTGAATTAGACTTCTCCCTTGAATCAGGGCGGCAGGAATTAGTCACACCCGAGCAAGGGTCAGGAAGCAGGCGGAGGGAGGCCGGGGCTTTGCATGGTAGCTGAGAGCAGCAAACCTTTTGTGGCACCACCGGGCAGCGTCAGGCAAGGCTGGAAAAAGCAAAAAAGAAAAAAGGAGAAAGTAGCAAGTTTGGCAGCTCTTTCCTTCTGGGTGTGCACTGGTGGGGGCCTTAGGGACTTGCCCTCTGGGATTGCAAGAGCTGCCCCTTTTCAGTCATGCCGTGATCTCCTCGAGGTTTCATCTGCCAGGCTGCAATGAGCTGATCTTAGTGGGCACCAGCAGAATCCTCCCTCCCTCCAGCTCCTACTTTCAATGCCCTATCTCTTGATGTGGACGTATTTGCTTTTTTGGGGCTAAGTTAGTAGAGAGAGCTTAAATTGGATGAAATTACCCTGCTTGGGAAGAAGTGGGCAAGCAGTAGTTGAAACAACTTGACTCTCAAGAGGCTGCAGAGCGCAGCCAAAATTAAAATCCTTAGAGAGGTGTAAATCCTCTGTTCACTGAGGGGACAGGGGAGGTGGCAGGCTGGGCTGCAGCCTGAGCCCGCTGCAGCAGGGCAACAGAGTCCAGGCCCTATGGGCTATATGCTGTTCCGCGTCTCTGCAGCCTTTGCAGGATGAGAATACTGCTTTTGGCTCTACTACCAGCAAAAAGGGAGAAGTGTGAGACCCTCAGTGACTTCTAGCTCAACACAACCACATTCCTTCGTGATCTTTCCTTTCCTACATGTCCAACCAAGAATCGGTGCTATCTGTGGAGGTGGATGTACGTGCAATGCATCGTAGGGGACCTGAGGCTGTATCCCTGCC
>NW_010532834.1:0-19340 GCF_000687285.1 Phaethon lepturus
ACCTTAGTGATTCTGTGATTCTGTGATTTAAAATAGAGCTCGACTATCTCATCGTAGTGTCCTATGGACAGTTTCTCTTTAAAATGGTTCCCAGTAGGAAAACATCCCACTGTTTGGCACATTTTGGCAGAGTGGTAGCACCTGCAGAGGGGAGAGCTGGGATTTCGGGAAGCCAGGGCAGGGGACTAGGGACTGACCCAGCCATTGCCCACCCTTACGCCTACCTTGAGAAAGGCACCCCAGACCGGCGAAACACACACATGGAAACTTGACCACTTTGTTTGTTTGTTTTAATAATGGAAGAGAAAAACATTTCTAAAAAGGATATTACCTCCTGTAGGAGGAGCAAGCAAAGCTCAGACCCAGCTTACATCTGCATTCTCCCGGCACCCACCCTGGGTGCCCACCTCGGGGAGGGGGCTGTGGCCAGGACTCAGCCGGCACTGCCAGCCTTCGTCTCTGCCTCCTGCCCCCGACTTCGCCATCGCGCCAGGCCACGGCTGATGTGGCACCTGTGTTTTATTCGTTGCCTTCTTTTGCTTAGCGCGCTACACATTTCCCGAGGACTTTACTCATCTGGCCATATATCATGTTTCTCCGCTTTGTAACTCCACGTTCGGATTTATCATAGATTTTTTTAAGTTGAGGCTGAACAGCTGCCTTCTGCTAACACCAGCCACATGTCAGACCATCTCCAGCACTCATTACTCCTCACTACTGACCTTTCTCAAGTGTTTCAGAGGAGAAGTACTGTTTCCCACAACCCTCTCCTCTCTCCTGCTCCCTACTTGATAATTAGGCTACCTCAGGGCAAGAGAGAGTTAAGACACTCGAGTGGGAAGCAACCAATACGCCTGTCCTGCATTTGGCTGGCAGGGGGCAAGAGCAAGTGTTTGTCGCAGCTTTTGTAATCTCATGGTTCCCTCCCCAACAACCTGCCCATAGCCAGCAGACAGGTTTGCCTAATACTTATATATTGATGCTGCAACATATTAAATTTTACCAAACCCCCAAGAATGTAATTTTCTGAATAAAAATTCAGCCCTTTAAAAAAAAAAAAGGTACTTAGCTACTTTACTGCCAAAATATGCTTCTGATTATCTTGTTTTCACAAGGTTTTCACCACTATTGTCAACAGCACTGGGCTGCATAACACACCTGGAAGCAGAGTCAGCACCAGGCTTAGCTGACCATATCACCTTGAAGCATATTTTTTTTTCTTTTTTGGTTCTTTTCCTTATAACATAAAAGCCCACTTCCAACATCAACATCCCTGTTGTTGCAGTTGCCTCCATGTCCAGCTGGAGAGCTGACGTTTCCCAGAGCACGGCGCTGCGCACACCCCGGCTTGCCCGTTACCACTTCGCTTCCTCCTCTGCAGCCCTGGGCCACCGCACAACATAAACAGTAGCTGTGTCTTGAAAGCCATCCAAAACAAATGGGTCCTGGTGCTTGTGCTGCTCTCGGATCTGTGGAGAGAGCTTGCTGTGTGCACAGTTGGTTTAATCCGTGAATATCCGTGAATATATCCGTAAATCTGGAAAGTATGATATAACGCTCATTTCTAACCGACGGGTCCTTTGTTGGAGTCTTGCTAGAGAGAACTTAACCCCAGATTATTCTTTGCTCTCTGTAGCCTACTGAATAGTTGAACTGTATTTCTAGAGCTTTTTTTCCTTTTCCCCCACAGTAAAATTAACCATCTGTAATGAGGAAAGATACTAAAAAAAAAAAAGGAAAAGCAAATAATCACCCTCCATCATTATGACTTGGCAAAGTAGTCATAATAAGCAGATAGAGCTGGAGTCAATATTTGCCAATACTCTGAACATTCAGAGTCATGCTGTGCACCTGGGATTTTTACTAATATTTCCTGGATACTCATCTTTTTCTTTCTGCCTCCAGCACAGTTTTCTGCTGCCTGAGTAAACTCCTCAGAGATGCTGTTTTTGCAGTCATCTCCCGTGTTTTATAATTCGATGGCAGTTTATCACTCCTTTGAGTAATCCACAGTGGCATATACTGCAATCTTCTGCTACAGGGTTGTCAGGTGTGGGATCTTCCCTCCAATTCAGAGCAGCTGGTTTGCTGACCTCCTCATGACAGAACCTCAGGTCAGAGTGGAAGGATCTCAGCAAGAGAAGAGATTAATGTCTCCATGAAAGGGTAGACTGTAATGTGAAGGCGTCGTCCTAAGAGGATAATCTGAAGAAAACAGCCAACTCAGGTTAAAGTCTTAAATTTTTTCTCAAATCAGTCTGGGTCATACATAATCAATAAGATTTATTTTGAGTTTGTCACTTGGGTTTTTCTCCTTCTCATCTGCTCCTACTGATGAAACCTCTTCGTACAGTAAGCAGACTGCATATAAATCCCTTAAGTCATGGCTTTTCATTGTGTATGATTACATTTTACTGTATCTCCATCATTCTAGTCTTCAAGGTTGCCTTATTCTTCTATAAAATATCCTTATCTATCTCTGTATTGACAAAGCCTCCTAATTTCCTTAGCAAACATCCATTTTTTTGTGCCCAGGTAGTCCATAAAAGACATTGAACATTGTTTCCCAAAACAGTCCTGGAGGACTGACCTCCCCCCAGCCCAAAATTTTGCAAGAGTTTATTTGATCAGCTAAAGGAAATTCCCACTGGAACTATCATATGGCATCACAATGCAAGGGATATGGGATTAATTATTCTGGCTATCGCTAATGAAAAAAATCAAGTATCAGTCACAAGAGCAGCCTTTGAAGAATGCACTAATAATCCCGTTCAATCTGGGTGACCCCCCTTTCATTACAAGACTGTAATCTGCCTCCCAGTCTATGCCTTATCCCTTATAAGCATTGTACATCTTCAGCATAACTAATAACTTCCTGTGAGGTACCATATTAAAAAAAAAAGAATCCAGATAAATTAGATCTACTTTTTTCCTGTCTAAAAAATCAGTTATCTCATCAAAGAAAAAAGTGAGGCAGGTCAGACACAAATTATTTTTGGTGAAACTAAGTTGCATTTTATCAGTTTATCTTTATATGCTTAAGCATTCTTTCTTTAAAAATTTGTTCTCTAATCTTGTATGACACTGAATTCAGACTAATGAGCCTGTTGTTGCCCAAGTAACTTTTTCCCCTTTTGGTAGTGTAGACAGTGCAGTTACTATTTGCTACTTATGTGGCATGAGCCCTCGATTTGCTAATTTCCTTTAAAAAAACTTTGCAATTTCAATGCTGGTTCATTTGGTGCATAGGATGAACACTGTCCAGGCCATCTGATCCAGCTACATTGACCTCCATGAGTTTTAGTTCCATCCTGGGAACAGTAAGTTGCGTTTCCTTACACTCATTCCACTACCCAGCGTCTGTGCCCTGACTTACTCAAATGGAAACCATTTTCTCTCTGAAAGATGAAGTATTCATTTAAGTGTAGGACCATAACATCTTCCTGGGAAAATGGCCCCAATTCGTTCTTCCCTTAATTGGTTTTCATAATCCCAGATGCTGTTCGGCTCTCCAGATACTTCATGATCAGTGAAATGTAGTTTTTTTGTTGATCACTCCTTTTCTCTATTCCTGCAGGCTGTTTTCCTACAGATCTTTCTGCTGTGATTATCCACCCATGACCTTCCAAGTCTTACTCTTTTTTTGGCCTTGCTTTGCATGCAATTTCCAAATCATTATTTTTTTACTTCTGTAAACAGGAGACTACGGTCAAGTGGAGGTATTTCTAATGAGGTCCTGCAGGGACTAGTCCCTGGCCTTAGGCTTTTGAATAGTTTTTTCAGTCCGGAATGAAAGAACACCTTTATCTTCAAAATATGCAGATGACAAAGAAATCAAAGAAGAGGAAAGAACCTGATAGAATTAGTGAGGTCCTTATGTATATAAGCAGCATAAATGTAGGGGTTTTATATTAAATTTACATTTGGCACTGATGAAATTGCTGATGAATCCAGTTGTGCTAGACATTATAATGAAAGTAGATGAATGTGGGAGAATCTGAGAACTTCAAGAATGATACAGGACTGGAAGATTTTCTTTATTGTGACTGATTTGGGGTGGAGCCAACCTGTGGGACACACAGAGCTTCAGTTTCTGAGAGGAGCACAGAGCCACATCTTCGAGATTTTGGCAAATCAGTATGTCTGCTGATGGCAACAGGCGATGATGGAGGGGTGGGCTGGACATCGGATAACACCTCATGGCTTCCTTCATCCTACCTCGACCAGCTTCCCCTAGTCTTAATGCACTTTTCCTTCTGTCCATCTCTGCAAAACAGGAAATCTGTTTGACGGAGACCATTTGTTTCTGAGATGCTCTCTCTTGTGTACCCATCTATTTCTCTGCAGTGGTCTCCCTTTCCAGTGGCGAATTTCCTTTGCACGCTCTAATTTCCAAAGGATCTCTGCCCATCTAGGAAGATGCCTCTGCTGACCATAATGTATCTATCTCACTTGATGCTCCTGCAGCCTCCAGTATGGAGGGATAATTCACTCTCCTGAACTCTTTACAAGCTTTAGAAGTTCAGATTTTTTTTTTTTTTCAAAAACAGAAAAGAGTGTCAGCTGCTAGTAACAATCTTTTAAAAGGCAGAGGTCCTCCAGGGATTCTGTGTACAGTAGGATTTTCAGTGTTCTGAGATGCAACAAGGCGGCTCCATTGATCATCACATATCCCATTACATCATTTATTGCTGAAGTCTCTCCACAAAATCCCTTTTAAAAAACAGAGAATATTTTGTATTATTTATTACAAAATCTTGTTCTGCCAACAGCGAGACTCACTTCATACAGAACTTCAGTAATGGTAAACTAACTGATTTACTGCAAACTAACTGATTTACTGGACTAGCTCTTACATTTTTAATAGCTCTGTCTATGTGCCTGCTGTTATTTGCACCCTGCAAAAGTGGCAAATGAAATACAGGACAGATGTTCTGAAAGATGAAAAAGAACACCATAGTTTTAAAAACAGCTACCCGTCTGGGACCTCTGCTGAAAAAAACCCCCAACATTTCTAGGCAGCCTTCGATGACTAGGATTTAAACAGGTTAGAAAGTATTATCGGCCCTACTGTTGTCATTGAATCACTTGGCAGACTGCTGACCAGTGATAAACAGGGATCTTTTCCAGCAGCAGAATTTACCAATTGAGACTCACAGATTAATTTTGTTCTACCAAAGGTAAAATCTGAGAATGCATTTTGGACAATAAATTCTTCACATTTTTCAAAAAATAGCTATCTCAGATTTAATTACATGTTTATGCTTTAATGCCCCAACAAGAGTAGTCAATTTATCTCCATAAAGTGGACATTTATTCCAGTGGACTGGAATAAGAACAGACTTACTCTGTTCATAGCGGAGAACTGCTGACCATCTTCATTTAAAGTAACTGCTAAGCATCAGGAGTTTAACTTTAAACAGGCCTACAGGAGAAAGTAGAGTGTCCAATACTATATGGTACAAAGATGCAACAGGTCAAATTCAATGGAAGTCCCACTCCCCTGAAGCCCATAGATCAGTACAAATTTTGTTTGATGTATTGAAAGTGAAGGGAATCAGCTGCAGACTGCTTGCAGGGATTATTTATTATTCATGGCTCACATGTCCTGCACAGAGAAATGGAAGTAATGAATGCTACCTGGTTCCTTGAAATTCAAAGCATTAAAACTCCAAATGTGCCAGGTTTCAAATGTGTCCAGCAAGAAAAAACAACAGATTGTTTCTACTGAGAGGTGGAACCGTACTGAGCATGAGGAACAGGTACCTCCCAGCCTGATGGTCGTATCTGAAGGGTCACACAATTGAATTGGGTTTTTTTCCCCTCTCCTAATCCCCTGCAAAGCTTACAGACATTGCTATTTCAGGTACCTAAGAGTTCTGGACATAAAGCCCCATGAAAACAGAATCTCCTTAAACTGTTTTGTCTCAGCTGCGTATAGACACTCCTTGTAACCCCATTGAGTGCCATGCATGACATACAGATTTCAATTCCGGCAGCTTAATCTCATTTTACAAAGTAAATCCAGGCAGGCAGGCATGGTAGACAGCTGCATAAAGTGTGGATACTTGTCTTTGTGTTTTGATATAAGCCTATCCCAATGACATGGAATTCCACATGAAGATTGTGCTTCACAAAGGATATGTGCTATGATGCTACTGATGCAAAGAAGGTTTGTTGAACAGGCTTAATGCTACTCAGTAATCTACACTTGAAATTATGTCCGTTTCTTGTAGCTGCCAAGTCCTTTAAGCTAATGAATAAGGAAGGAAAATGAAGGGGAAGATAATGGGGTATTAGTTTATTTACCGTGTTACTTAGGACTCAAAGACATGGCACTCCATTACCGGCTGTGTAATAAAATTGAATAGGATCTCTGCCCCCAAAATATAAGACCAGAGTTTTAGACAAGAAGGAAGACACACATGATGATAGACAGGCGGGAAAGTGAAAGGAAACATGCAGCAAATACCAGTCCATCGGTAAGTAGTGCATCCACAGATGAGCCATCCTTAATCTTTCACTTAGCTTAAAAAATTATAGCAAAATCCTTTACCCTCCCAGTACTCTGCTGGAATACTGTAATCGTATACAAACATGGGTATCAGGAGTCCATGCTACCCACCAGCCTTCAAAAGAAATCAACTTAATGTGGTTAACAAGTCACACTTAGATATGAATGAATTGCAGCAAAGTGCAAACCTGGCAATCCAATTAGAAAAGATGTCACGGCCTTCCAGAAATGATTAGCACCGTAACATTGAAAAAGGTTACCAGAGGCGTGACTGACTAATTGGCAATGCTAAATTTATTTTTAAATGACAAACAGCATCTTACTGATGTGGGTTGCTATACGGACAACGTATGGCATTTGGTAAACGTTGACACACGTATCTAAGGGGTTCATCTGTGCCTCAAACAAAGAAACAACCACCAAAGGGTTTGTCATCTGACTGGCAAAAATCACAACCTATAAAGTTATTAGGACTAAAGCCTCCTGTTTGTCCCTACGGAAAGGACTGCTAGCTGATGACATTGTTGCTAAAGTTAAGATGCTTTTAAATAGCCAAAAATTAGATATATTGATTTTCAAGGAAAATAGTCTTTCCAGATGCTGTAGAGACCTTTTAATGGTTCCAGTCCAGGGGAAGCTGCAACAGAGCAATTGGTGACTGGCTTGGCTGCTGTGGAAATACGGTTTTGCTGGGAGCCGTTTACTTCCACTCCTTCAGTTACTTGCTCAAAGGCTCAGGCATTGTGTTTACGATTTTAACTTCATATGGAAGCATCTTACCTGAGCTATACAACATTAGGGTGGTGCTGTCCCTCCCTCAGGGAGAGCCTCCACGTACATCTCCCAGATACAAAATCCAAATAGCCGGAGAAACAGAAGGGATGAAATGACATCCCATCTCTAATACAAGGGCAGCACTGTTATTGTTGAAGTCTTCAACAGCAGGTCTTTCTAAGTGCTCTACCTGTGTGAGGGGTGTCATGAGAGCGCAGGGGAAAAATACAGAGAACTCCTCTACTAAAAGAGTAAGGAGAGGGACTTGATTAAAATAAAATAGGATGTTTAACAGCTGCAGCTGCACCTGCACTTGCACTATAGGTTTTCAGAGGAATGTGGGATGATGTCCCACATTAGACAGGGGCTCCAAGTAGTTTCTCAGCTCATCTTCAAAGACAGCATCCACACCTTCATGTTGTCACTATCGTCAAACTGCCTGATCAGGAAGAATTAGTAGATCCTGAATTCTTCAGGCATCTGGAAGAAACCCTGCTGGAAGAGCTGGCCCATGTCATTGCAAGACCACTCTCAATCATCCTTGAAAGGTTGGGGCAACCGGAGTAAGTTCCTCAAGGACTGGAAGAAAGTGAATGTCACTGCTGTTGTCAAGAAGGAGTATCTGGGGAACGACAGGCTGGTCAGGCTCAGATCAGCCCCTGGGAACGTGATGGAACAAATAATCCTGGTAACTGTTTCCAAACAATATGGAAAACAAGATGACTGGAAGTCCTCAGCATGGATTTCTGAAGAGAAAATCATGACTGGCCCACTTGATAGCCTTGATTGACTTGGTGGACAAAAGGAGAGCACTGGATATTGTTTATCTTGAGTTTAGTAAGATTTTCAACACTGACTCCCATAACATCCCCATTTCCAAGCTGATTAAGTATGGACTAGGGAAGCAGACAAAGTGATGGACTGAAAAGTGGCCAAACTGCCAGGCTCGAAGGGTTGTAATCAGCACCATGAAGTCAGCTGGAGGCGTGACACTAGCGGTGTACCCCAGGAGTCTATAGAAGGGCAAATACTGTTTGTCATCTGCAATAATGATCTAGGTGATGAGACAGAGTGTGCCCTCAGCAAGTTTGCAAACAACATAGAACTAAGAGGAGTGGTTGACACACCAGGTGGTTTTTCTGCCATTCAGAGGGACCTCAACAAACTGGAGAAATGGGCTGACAGTAGCCTTGAAGATTTCAACGAAGGGAAATGCCAAGTCCTGCACCTGGGGTGAAATAACTCTACATTCCAGCACTGGCAGGAGCCAACCAGCTGGAAAGCAGCTTTGCAGAAAAGGCTCTGTGGGTCCTGGTGAACACCAAGAGACACAGGAGCCAGCAATGTGCCCCTGCAGCAAAGCAAGCAAGCAGCAGCCTGAGCTGCATTAGTGTCCCTGTTTAACCGCAGCCAGCAGTTAAGCTCCCCAGTGGGATGGGGAGGAGAATCGGGAAAAAAGGTAAAACTCGTGGGTTGAGATAAAGACAGTTTTATAGAATAACAAGGGAAGGGGATGGGGAGAAAGAAGATTAAAAAAAAGTAAGACAAAATAAGTCATGCACAACAGAATCGGTCACCACCTGCTGACTGATGCCCAGCCAGTTCCCGAGCCATGGTGCCCCCAGCCAACACCCCCCAGTTTATATACTGAGCATGATGTCGTATGGTATGGAATATCCCTTTGGCCAGCTTGGGTCAGCTGTCCTGGCTGTGCCCCCTCCCAGCTTCTCGCTGGCAGGGCACGAGCATCTGAGAAGTCCTTGACTAATGTAAGCACCACTTAGCAACAACTAAGATGTCAGCATGTTTTCAACATTATTCTCATACTAAATCCAAAACAAAGCACTATACCAGCTACTAGGGAGAAAATTAACTCTATTCCAGCCGAAACCAGGACAATTAGGCAGAGCATCGTCAGCAGGTTGAGGGAGGTGATCCTTCCTCTCTACTTAGCCTGGTGAGAAACCCCTGGAGTGCTGGGTCCAGTGCTGACCTTCCAAGTAGAAGAGAGACAGGGATGTACTGGAGAAAGTCCAGCACAGGGTCACAGAGATGATTAAGGGCTTGGAGCATCTTACACATGAGGAGACACTGAGAGAGCTGGGACTGTTCAGCCTGGAGAAGAGAAGGCTCGGAGAGGATCTTATCAATGTGTACAAATACCAGAAGGGAGGCTGCAGAGAGGACAGAGACAGGCTCTTTTCCGTGGTGCCCCGTGATACAGGACAAGAGGCAGCAAGCACAAATTAGAATAGGAAAAATTCTGTTTAAGCATAAGAAAATACTTTTTTACTCTGAGTGCAGTGAAACACTGCAGAAGATTGGCCAGGCAGGTTGTGGAGTCTCCGTCCTTAGAGATACTCAAAATGTGACTGGACACAGCCTCAAGCAACCTGCTCCAGTTGACCCTGCTCTGAGCAAGGGGTTGGACTAGGTGATCTCCAGAAGTGCCTTCCCGCCTCAACAGCCCTGTGATTGCAGAGTTCCAGTTAAGCAAGATGAACCTCACTATGTATCTGTACAGCAATGAGTCTTGGCTTGGGTTAGGGGGAAGGCAGACACTGGAGTCTCAAAAGCATAATTTCTGCACTGATTTAACATTAAAATGGCCAAGCTGTTTTCTTAGTCATCTTAGCTTATGTCACAGAAAGAACTCGGTGTTCTACTAAAACCAAGAACAGACAAGTATATGTATTTTGCAATGACAAAACATTCTCTTAATATATATTATGAACCAGTGTACATAGATTTCTGTGAGAGTGTGATGGTAAATGGATTTCTCTAGTTAGCCGGAGAAATGACATGCATCACTGAATTCATGTTCCTGTAGCACCACAGGAGTTATTCTCTTGTATTTTTAAAAAATGTAAAATGTGAAGTATGAGTGCTCATTAGATCATTTAAAGTACTTTTTTTATACCAGTCGTAACTGCAAATATTCATTCTTGTCAAAATATGTTTCAGAAAGTGTAACCTTTTAACACTTTGAAATAGGTGTGCTGTAAACTAGAATTGAGCTTGCAGTAACTCCTGGAATAAAGTTCTTTCCAAAAACTTGTTTGTCCTGTTGCTGTTCATGGGCACTGAGCAGATGGCTTATGTTTATTAATTAAAAGCAACATGTAGTCATTTTCCTGATCTGTTTTCTGGATTGCTTTCTTTCAAATACATAGTGCTGCAGTTGTGTGATGTACACACAACTAGTGTTTGTAGTTAAAAATTGGAGTAAACACCTACTTAAAGCCAAAGTTGGTTTCATAGCAAAACTGGAGGGTGTAGTTAAGGTTATTTGACACACTGACCAGACATGTTGAATTTTCTTTAAGCGTTTTCTAAATTCTTAATTTACAAACCAGAATATTCATTTTGGAAATAATCACAACAGTAATTTCATCTTTCACTATTAAGGTACTGAATAGTATTTATAAATTAAAACCTTGTTGCTATAACTAATTATCAAGTTTTATATAAAAACATATCTTTCTTACACATAACTCCATAGCTTTGGCTCCTAAGTCTCTGACAAAAATGAAGTTTCTAAACACTTTTTGGAAATGGAACTTAAACACTTTGATATGTTACAGCCATGCTCAGAACAGGATTAAGTCAAAAGATGGAGATCATAGCTATTCAAACCAAAGACTGCTTTGAATACATACAAACATTTTTTTCCTGTTTGTTAGCATACTTTTAGCATTGTTTAGCATACTTTTTTTATGTTAGCATACATAGGGTTGTGGTTTGGGTTTGTCTTGTTAATAACTCTAGGATCTGGCTAGAGCTTTGGACAAGCATCAGAAAACTCAGGAGGAAGTACTAGAAATATTTGATGTGATTCCTGGGATAAGCACTGCAAGCATGATCCTTTGCTTGCAAAGACTCAAATGAAGGAAAGAGTTTTGAACAACGGTCCTTAATGAAAGGCGTAGAAAATAATTTAAATAACTGAAAATGCTGCTTCTTTAGTAACAATGATTCTTATGCAACCTCAGCTCCATGATCTGGCATTTGCGATGTAAGTGTTTTTGATCAATATATGCCAGAAAGAGCAAACACATGTGCAATGGAACTGAGAAAAATACTACAATGAGTAATGTTCCTTGAAATGAGACCTTTGTCTCAATGAGTAAAGCTCCCTGAAATGAGACCTTTGTGATGTATGATTCCAAGCTCCCAAGTCACTTCAGCAAGACTTTATACATTACGGAGAATGTATGGTATTATTACATATGCTGAGACTTTAGAGTATTACATAAAACAAACAAAAAAAGGAGGAAGTTTAAATATTAATAAGAACCTCATTTACTACATTGTCAAAGACATATGAGAAATAAAAATTGAAACACCTGGCAAAAATATGTTAAAACACAGTGGCTGAAAAGAACAAAACAAAACACAGCAAATTAAAAAAGGAAATAAATAATGGATGAATTAGTGGTTCCTTTTGCATTGTTAAAAACACAACAGAGGATCAAATGACATTAAAAGAGAATTAATCATAAAGGCTTCTTTCTGGAAGAACTGTCAACATTCTCAGAATCCATCTCTCATTCAGCAAAAACATAAAAAGGAAAAAATACAAACAAAAATTCACATTGCTTATTAAAGAAGGTTTGGAAGCCTACTTTTTCCCGTTTGGGTTGACTTTTTGTCAAGTTAGTAAGCTTGTGGTCTTAAAAAAAAATCATCCTTGCTCACTTAGGGGTTGAAATAGGAACACTGTATAAACAGAAAGTTAAGCAAATACATAGAAAATTTAGGCAAAAATCTGTAATTATATAAAAACCTATTCATCTCTCATGCAGTCCCACAATAGCTTTAACATTTCTCAGCATGTCTGGTGATTTCCAGAGTGAAGTCTGCTCAGACACTGACTAATCCCCCTTGCCCCTCTGTTTTCACTTGATTTGATTCTCAAAGCAAAGTCCAGGGGTCTGTTACTGCTTTTATTAGAGGCTCTGGGAGTTTTGCCATCTCTGTGCATCTCACTTTGATGAGAAAAAATTTGACTTATGTTCCTGAAACCCAAACCAGAAGCTATTTCCAATGTGATCTTTTTTGCACAGTCATTTCAATACCTGGGCACAAGAACAAATGTAGGAACATATAATTCAGTTCCTGTTCTCACCGGTGAGTACTTGTGTGATAAATCCTATTAAAAATGACTGATATACCTAAACCAGCACTTTTTTTTCATTACTATTATTTCTGCGACTGTGGGGCCTATTGGTCAGACTGACAATCAGAGTGAACATTAGACTTTATTGCCCTTCTGGAAATGAGGAAGGTCAGGGAAGGTGCAACACCGCAGCCTTTTCTCGTGCCAGCAGGTCAGATGCAGCCATCCTCTGCTATGCTCTTGATTGATTTGCTACTGCTGCTTAGCACATCAGGGTTGAGGTTTTTTCCTATTCTTGTTCCTCTTTGCTTCTGAGGGCAGGATTCAGCTGCATAAATGTAAGTATCTGAGATTTTATTTCCTGTTTGTATACCCCAACCGGCCCCTAGCTGCCTCTCCAGAATATATGGCTTGTAATTAAGTCATGTCTCCCAGTGTTCTGCAAACATTTGCAACTCATACATGAGGGTATCTGAAGTGACCTTACATGCTTGTATTTAGGCAAACAAATTACACTGTGATGGACAGAGCTATTCTTCACACTACAGCTGGCTCTTCGTAATCTCCAGGTAAGAACTTGCGCATGGAAATTCAGCAAGACTCTTACCTCTGGTTTCAGACGGCTCAAGTGGAGCTGTCTGGAAGATTATGGTCACAGGCAGTCCATGGCTAACAGAGTAGGGACCAGGACCCAGAACAGGAAGGGGCATCTGATAGTAGGAGCCTGCACAGAATACAGCCTGGGGTCCAGTGGTCCCTTGTCACATTCCTGGCTGAGGAGGCACATTGCTGGATGTTGCATAAACTGAAGTCTGTGGGTACAACAGAGGCTAAGGTTAGTTAGAAGCAAGGGATTGGCGCTATGCCATGAGATCGAATGGTTGGATATGGCCAGATCCACGTTAAATACAAATTACTTAATTATAGAAAAAGAAAGGCATGAACTCCTTTCTGTATAGCGCTTGCAACCACAGCAGCTGTAGTACCAGGCTTGAAACTCTTTTGTTGTTTTCATTCTCTCAAGTTTGACCAGCTGTTGAGATCTGCTTCTAAACAGAAAATAGAAGGACATATCCAATCATCAGACCCATGAAACCAGACATACTTGTATTTGAAGAGATAAAGGGGTTCCTGTGGTAGGCAGTGTTGATTATAAAACCCTCTGTATAACTGACAGACAAAGAAAAACTCGTATGTCCTTACAGAGCAATAATATATATGTATCTTCATGAGGCATAAGGTTAACATTTGGATTTCATCGGTGAAATTGGAAGCTTCTTGCTGACCTCCTTAAGTCAGCCGCTGAAGCCTTTCAGAAGACAACACAGGCAGGGGACGGGGAAACAGCAGAACAAAGTGCATTAGCCAGCAGAAGGAGTGGAGGAAGGTGATCTGTTAGGAAGGTGCAGGTAAGAAATAGCCTTGCTTTCCCCATGGGAGAAAGCACACTCACCTTTAAACATCTCAACTTCTTGCGAGTGGGATTGTGCAGCACAGCACTGAAAGAAGTATATTTGTGACAGATATACTAAATCTGTTGAATTATTACATGGAGGAGTTTGGAATTACTAATATCAAATACAATTTAAAAGCATATTTACCAACAAAAAGAACAAAGTTATCTGTTTGCATTGTTAACTAGGAGGCATGTTTTGTAAGCAGTTTTCATATGTCATTATAAAGGCCAAAAATGGAGAAAAAGAATTCAGCTTACCTAATAAGCAATGGCCATTACTACATCTCTGAAAGACAATCATGGACAACAGTTACGTGCCCTGAGGTGGGCTTTTATACAGGCTTTCCCCTTCATAGCTGTTCAGAGTGTTCTTCCCTCTGCTTTATCAGGATTCAGCTCAATCCAAAGCTTCCTTGCATCCCTTAACCAGGAGCAACTGACAGAGCTCACCAGAGGCTGCCAGGGCTTGCCAGGAGTCCATGGCTGCTCTAGCTCTCCCTACCCAGCAGCAGCTGCCACCCTGACTCTCCTCAGAGGCTTTTTGAGAGCCTCCCCACAATCCCAGAAGCAGCTCCCTGAGGACCTAGAAGATCTGAAAGCAAATGTGGCCAAGAGGACCAATGGTATCCTGGGTTGCATTAAGAAGAGTGTGACCAGCAGGTCAACAGAGGTTATCCTCCCCCTCCACTCTGCGCTGGTGAGGCCTCACCTGGAGTATTGTGTCCAGTTCTGGGCTCCCCAGTTCAAGAGAGACAGGGAACCTTTGGAAAGAGTCCAACGGAGGGCTATAAGGATGATTAAGGGACTGGAACATCTCTCCTATCAGGAAAGGCTGAGAGCCCTGGGGCTGTTTAGTCAGGAGAAGAGAAGGCTGAGAGGGGACCTCATCAATGTCTATAAATCTCTGAAGGGTGGCTGTCAGGAGGATGGAGCCAGTCTCTTTTCAGTAGTGCCCAGTGACAGGACGAGGGGCAATGGGCACAAACTGCAGCACAGGAAGTTCCACCTCAGCATGAGGAAAAACTTCTTTACTGGGAGGGTACGGAGCACTGGAACAGGCTGCCCAGAGAGGTTGTGGAGTCTCATTCTCTGGGGACCTTCAAAATCCGACTAGACACATTCCTTTGCAACCTGCCCTAGGTGATCCTGTCTTGGCAGGGGGGTTGGACCAGATGATCAGATGATCTTCAGAGGTCCCTTCCACCCCCTACCAGTCTGTGATTCTGTGAAATCCAGAAGCTGCTGTGTCTGTTGTCTGCCTCTCTTCACTCTTCAACTTCACTCTTCACACTTCAACATGGTAAATTAGGTTTGTGACCTAGCACTACTGCCCATGAAGAGCAAGGGGTGGTCCAGCTATCTACCTCAACTCCCTCTAAAGCTTGGAGTTACCTACCTCTGAATATGGGGGAGAGATCTCTGGCATTTGATGGAGACGTATTTAGACTAAACACCAAACTTGCAGAAGGATAAAGCAGGAGGACCTGGATTCCAGGAACCAGGCTCTTTTCAGCAGTGCCCAGTGACTGGACCAGAGGCAATGGGCACAAACTCAAGCACAGGAGGCTCCGTCTGAACATCAGGAAACACTTTTTCACTGTGAGGGTGACCAAGCACTGTCACAGGTTGTGCAGAGAGGTTGTGGAGTCTCCATCCTTGGGGGTAATCAAAAGCCATCAGGACATGGTCCTGGGCAGCATGCTCTAGGTGGCCCTGCTTGAGCACCAGGGTTGGACAAGATGACCTCCAGAGGTCCTCTCCAACCTCAACCACTCTGTGATTCCATTAAAAATTATTTGAACCTAGATTTTGATTGAGAATTTTTGATAAATCACCTTTTTCAATAGGTGATTTCCCTTTCACAAGTTTTAGAAGACAAAAATTTAAAATGTGAACTTTGGGAGTTTTTCCATTTTGCAACACTTCTGTTCAATAATTTCTACTAATTTCTTCTAAATAGGTACCTGAAAATTAAATTACCCATAATTTTCAGATTACCGTTCCTTAAAAACTTTCAGGATATCAGTTTTCTTTCCCTAAAAAAAATACAAGGAAAAAAAAAAAAAAGAAAATCTCAAATCCTCCTCTGGGATAAAACAAATCATTTCCTTCCCACTCCTTATCAAGTCCCCAAGTGAAATACTGGCACCAACAGAATCAACATAAGATTACCACTCACAATTGCCTTAGGCAAGGCACTATCCTTATGGATTTTATTATGCTCTTCATTTTAAGTATAAAGAATTTATTTTTACACTGATAGAATCTTTCAAAGCAGTGAGCTTTCTGAAGTTCAGTCTCTCTGAAGTTACTAACCTTTTTAATTAATGCCATGAAGGCACTCAAATCTCTTTTGTGTAATACATTGAATTTAAATAAGTTAAAACAAAAAACCCTTTACTCAAAAGTTCTCATTTTCTAATTCCTAGGAATTTATTAGCAGGCACACTTGCCAAAACTGTATGATTTTATATCCACCAAGCCTCCCTTTAGCATCTTCAGATGGGGCAAAGTTTCACCTGTCTTCACTGCCAATGTGATAAAGGTCAATTGGGTATTACTGCACATATTTTGAGACCGAGGGCTGCTTAAGTAGAATTTAGTATACTCTTGAAAGGGTAGCATCCAGCTTTCATGCTGAATTTTCTGATGCTGGGAGATTCAAATTAGACTTTTCAAGCTATTTTAACTTTATTTTTAACATGCAATACATAATATAGATGTGTGAAATAACAGTGTTAGTTATCTTGTCGCAAGGTTTGACAAGATCACAAAGCATATTAGTTAAGTGGTGTTTAGCTCCCCACCTTTACTCATTAGGGAAGGATTGGTAGGGTGGAAACCACAGCTAATGTTGAGTTCAGGGAGCACGATTCAAGGAAAGAGATTTGCCTAAGGTGGCCTCTGGCTTAGTGAATAAAGACACTGCAAGAGGTAAAGAAGCCCTAGGAGAAAAAGGGCAACAGATTGATGCAGTAAGCTGTTTAAGGTAGTATCTAATTTGTGAACAAGTGGTCATAGCCTGACACTCCCTACCCTGGTAGCAAACACATTACATTGTGTGGACAGACCGAAAAAGCGGTTGTAGTGCAAAACAAATATTCAAAGTCAGCATTAGATATGTAAAAAGAGCACCTGCAAGATGACTGGATACTCTTTTCCCAAGGGAAGAGGTCGGAAAGGTGCTGTGACTAATTAGACTTGAACAATAGAAAAGTGACTGATTATTTTTAAAGCCTTATAGGAATAGGCTTTTGTGGACCATACGGTCTTCTGCCCCAAAACACTCCTGACTGTTTTGAAATAAAGGTCTGTACTTAGCCCTCCAGAAGAGTAAATTGGGTGCTGGGTGTACAATACAGCCCTTCCGTCAACATATAGACCACATAGCATCTTACTGAAAGAACCATGTGAGTGTTTCCATTTCCCCGTTAGGAATGGAAAGCATCCGCCACAGCGCACAGCGCAGAGCCCCTGCACCTCTGCAGCTGCTGTTCGGAGCTGGATCCAGGAGTAGGACATACAAGAGTCTCTGGTAGTCAGAACTGGTCAACAAGAAGAGATATTTTACTGCCTAATTCAGGCTCCAGATAACAGTGCCCACTGCCAAGAACTTCTTAATTTAAAGTCTGAGATTCTTAAAAGTTTAATCCCGTGCAATGCACCTTCCTTTCTTAGCCCAAAAAGCCATATTGCTCACAATTGTAATGTGTAACCCACACACCAGGTCACCTATCAATGACTTACAATTGCAGTGAGCCTTCAGTGTGTGTCTGTCCCTCGTACAGATTCGAAGGGACCTCATACAGGTGTCAGCAATGTTATCAGAGGCAGCACATTCACTTGCTTCGGCAATGTTGTCCTAGCCTGCCATGATAATTGTACATCTGTGTCCTTGCAGTGCAAAACAGTGACATTCATATTCTTTTTCTCCATCCTTCTGAAAGCTGCAGATGGTAATGCTTCTTCTGCCTCATTACATGATGATCTGATGAAGAAACTCCTAAGATCACGAAGAAATTTGATGTGCCATTGTGGTTTGCTGCTGCTTTTGTCTTTGCGGTGCATCATGATCCCTTGCAATCACTTTGTTCAGGGCTGGAGACACTCTCGTTTGTAAAGGCTTGAATTATCTATAACCGAGCAGTTTGCGTTGAAGGACATGGTGGCACTGCTTTGTCAATAAAAGGTCCTCAGGTTGTTCTGCATGCTTATACTTTGTGTCTCTTTCCAGCCATTCCTAAATATTAATACTGTAAGTATAGTACCAATCAAGGACTGCTGATTACTTTAAAAGAGATAGCAACGAGATCACCCTGGCCTTTGCGTAAAACCATAGCAACCACAACAGCTTTCAAGCCAGTGAACTATAGTAATAATGTAAGTCATTTGAAGGCCAGATCTTACAAATTCTAAGAAAGTGAGTCCATTAAAGTCAGTGGGAAATTGAAAACCTGAGGTGAAACAAAAGGGGAAAGGGACCAGCTGCCAGACAGGCTATATAACCATAAGCATTATCAACCCAGCCATTACAGTGCCCTGTTTCAGGTATTGTGAGAGTCATTCCCAGCTTGGCTGTTCTTTTGTATATGTTTAAGTAGAGCATGACAGTGGAAACAAATGTAGTAGATGCCATGATGCCTCCCAGAGTCTGCAGGCAGCCTGAGCAGCAGCTCTGAAACAGCTCTGTCGCTGCAGGGTGTTAAAGCAAGACCTACCCATAACACTCCTTTAACAACACCCCCACTGTAATTTCTGTCTAGCAAAAGAAGCCACAAACATGGACAGCCTATCAAGATATGCTATGTGGCTGCTAAATTCTGGAAAGAAAGCCTGGCTCGCTCTCTCTCCAGGGCATGGGGAAGCCCTAGGCATGTCAACAAGGAAAAGGAGTCCTTCCTTGAATATGTGGTTGAAGATTAGCAACAACTGCAGAACACCATCAGATAAAAGATGAGACAGAGGCAGACAGTGTCCAGCAGCTGTTCTAGCTTCCTCTAGGAAGTAGATCAGCAGCTGCTCAGCCCCAGAGCTCATACTTTTGACCTATTCTTTATAGTTCTCAGCCTCAGCTCAAGGGCCAAACCAATATATTTACTATTCCATGTATTGGTCACATTACACTAAAAAAAGCTGTTGCCAAATAGGATGCCCATTTTGAATCAACCTAAATTGAATGCAAGAAGCCAATTAAAAAAATAGTTTAATTACTTTTTGTCAGTCTAACATCCATGATCCAGTTCAAGCTAGATACTAAATCTCTAACTAAGATACAAAAGCTTCATTCAAAATTTATAACTGCAACAAATAAAGCTATCAGTTCACATGGTCAAGGTCAAAGTGCTTCCCATAGTATGCTACCCTGCACCATGAAAGCCAAAGGAAGGAGAAGAGGAATGGAAGTGTTCCACAGAGCAAACCTAGTGAGCCCAGTGGCACAAGGGTAACAGAAAAGTAGCACAGCCTGCACACTCTTT
>NW_010532834.1:19371-62707 GCF_000687285.1 Phaethon lepturus
TGCCTGGGCCACACAGAACATGTGTCTGCAGCTGCTGCAGCCTGTGTAAGGAGAGCAAGGTCTAGGTGTGCTCCTAGGAAAGAGACCATCCTTCCCATGGTCCAGCTGGTTCACCACTGAAGCAAGTAGCGGGCTAGTCTCGCAACAATCTACCATCTATAATAGGATTACACAGCAAGACAGCCTACAGGACAGAAACCAGGGAGCCACAAGGGATCCCCAGAGGGCCTTACCAGCCCACCATCCCCAGCAAAGACACAAAGCAGACAGGTTCAACCAGAAATCCAGATCATCAATCAAGTTCATGGCAATGAGAGAGGTTGAAAGTAGGAAGTCAATCCACAGGTCAGGTCTTGTGATTGCCTGGCAGGTCTGAGGTCAAGCCAGGAAATCAGCCTGCAGGTCCTGGTTTGGATCGACAAGGTTCATAACTAGGCAGAGGCATAGCTATAACTGAGCTGCAAACCAGCATTCCCACACCACCACTCAAGCAGGTAAGGAAGGCCCAGGCCTGGGCTTAAATTGGCTCCTGGGCTTATGGGCAAGCAGTGTGGGTGGATGCCACAGGTGAAGCTGGTCAGGCAATTAAGACCTGTTAGTGACCTCGGGGCCCTGACACCAAGTGTGCTTGGAGGGAAAGATTTCTGCATGGTCTTTCTACCAATACTGTATGCAAGTGACACAGAAAATTCTATGTTCCCGGTGTATTTTTTCACCAAAGTTGGTTGGTACAAGTCATCAGAGTACTCTCTTGTCAGAACAACTGTCAAAAGTCATCCAGGAATAAATCATTCAATTTTCTGTACTTAGAACAAATGGTTTGTGAGCAGGGAGAGCCAACAAACTATCATATTCTAGTATGACACCTACGCATCAGGTGCTTGGGTCTTTTCAACAAAACTCTACTTTTGCTATTTAATACTTTATTAATTTGAGTTTTAGAGCCTACTGTCTGTACACACTGTGTTCCTGCAATATTATTTTTTTCCCCAAGTAACATGATTTGATAAAAACTCATTTTTCTTAAAACTGCTGCTCAGATAAAAGAGCAAAACCTAAACAAGATGGGAAGGGGGAGGAACAAAGAAGCTCTCTGGACATTAGATAATTTTTGCTTTGGCTCATTAGTACTTCTGAGATGTTTTGTAACTCCTTTTGGATCTCATGCTTGTCTTTCTCCTGGATCTCTTCACTTCATAGAATGTGGCTCAGTGATGTTAACAGATCGTATAATGTTGTAGCAGTAAATTATTTTCAGCCTAATTTTTAAGCTTGTGTAACCATGCTTGATGCCTGTGTGTCTGCCCGCTTTGTCCCCAATTACTTTTGAATCCCTTCTTTTATAGTCACCATCACATTTGACAGAACTGGACAGATCTCACTGACACAAAGTTTCTACAAGCTTTGTGAAAACAAGTGAGCCAAGAGAGGAGAGAGGATGCACTCAATCTTTATTAGGCATCAGAGAATCCATAGTGAGCTCAGGTTCGAGCCTTACTTACATGCACCTACATGTGTTTACAAAGAGGTGCAGATTTTAGAAGTATTAGTAATCTTCTTTTTCTGGTGAAAATTATGTAGCAAGTTAACAACTAAAATTGTCTTTATTTATTCTTCCTCTTAACTGGTTCTTCAAGGCTTTGTCAGCATGGAAATTGTGATGACATTCATTTTCCAGCAAAGACATGGGCAACATTGCTACGTTGCTGGATTTATGTCTTTGTATGCAGTGGCTGTTTTACACGCTTCTATCACTTGCTGCACACTAAGATATCAAGCTTATTTCAACAAGCTGAGTGTAGAAAGCAACATTAGGAAAGCTACGGGGGGATTCTTGTGGCATTTAGTGCAATTCAACAGCTACAGTTACAGAAGATCCATCATGACACACAGCTGCTCTCCCCTCACCTCCTGAAAGCCTTTCATGGCCACCACAGGGAATCAGCATGTAGGGTCTTCTGCTCTGCTTCAGAGAACTGGATCCACAGGTGCAAGGGAACATTACAAATTCAGGATCTGACTTTGCAGCAAGGTCATAGGTATGGGGCTGGCCCTTCTGTGAGGGCCTGGGACCCTGCGGTTGCTTGATCGATGTATGCAGTGAGGGCAATTCTTCCCTGCATAAAGGGATGCCTCCTTTGCTGGGACCATTCACAGACTTCTGTAACCTTAATGATTTCCTGACACTACTTCACTGACCTTTATTTTAAAAAACTAAAAGTCCCCATGTCTCTGTGGTCTCTTAGGACACATTATCCTGTAGAAATAAGCAGAAAGAAGCATGTGGCAGGTAACAATGACAAGCCTGCTTTCTCACCACACCTAGCATTCTTCAACATAGGCACCTTTCTGAGTAACTAAACCTTCAGGACATAGGTATGTAGAGTGAGCGAATGGTCCTGCTGACTGTGGCATCGACAGGATTTTCTCTGACATTAAATTCTTCATCACTTGACCTCTAGTAAAATAGAGGAAATCCCATAGGCACGCATCCTACCTTCCTTGCTTTAGATGCAGGTTCACATACTTGCTCACCAATGCACTCATGCTAGTGCATTTATTCTTCCAGCACATGGACAGCTGTATAGAAAGGTCAAATCAACCACCATTGGCATTCCTGATCAACATTATTTTACAAACGGGTAAACATGCACAGTCAAGAAATACATGTGCAGAAAATGCATAATAAAAAAATGCATGATTCTTCAATATTCAGGAGGATAAGCTTGTCTTTGTGCCGACTGCCTTAGCAAGAAAAATATTGTTTAAGTCATTAGCGTTGTCTCTGGCTCAGATTCAGGACACTTATATTCCATCTAGCTCTCTCTACTTGCGTTCCCTGCTGGTGGTACTAGGCTTTCAAGAATGCCAAGCCAACAGCAAAGACAAGGCAGAGGCTCCCAGTAGTAGTTCAAGGCACTCTGGTCCAGTCACAGCTTTGGGTCACTAACAGAAGGGCCAGCCCACTGTCAGGGAATGGAAACGAGTCAGAGAGAGGAGCCCGAGTGCTCAGGTCTTGCCTAGCCCCAGAGGTACCATGTCTATGACTCCCTTGGGACTGAAGAAAGGCAAATGGCAGATCTGCCTCCTCTGTCACTTGTTAGGATGACAGTATCATAGAATCATAGAATCCTTGGGTTGGAAGGGATCTTTAAAGGTCATCCCTGCAATAAGTAGGAATATCTTCAACCAGATCAGGTTGCTCAGAGCCCCGTCCAACCTGACTTTGAATGTTTCCAGGGATGGGGCATCTACTATCTCTCTGGGCAACCTGTTCCACCACCCTCATTGTGAAAAACATTATTCCTTATAGCTAGTCTAATTCTACCCTCTTTTTGTTTAAAACAAGTAGCCTTTGTCCTTTTCCAACAGGCCCTACTAAAAAGTTTGTCCCCATCTTTCTTACAAGCCCCCTTTAAGTATCAAAAGTCTCTCCAGAGCCTTCTCTTCTCCGGATAAACAACCCCAACTCTCTCAGCCTTTCTTCACAGAAGAAATACGTAGTCTGTAGATCATTTTCCTAGTTCATCCATCCACTCCACTGCAATTTATAAATAACCTGTTCATCCAAACCCCTGTTTGCTAGGGAATTAGCAAATCTAGCAGACCAACAGAGGTGAGGCTGCTGCAGCTCCATGCCCCCAGGTCCAACCTGTAGCAAAGCTGAGCATGTTTTCTCAGCAAGCACGCACACAAAGGCACATATACACTACACGTACACATAAACAGGACAGCACAGGCACACAAAGCTAGCAATCACATCCTGACCTAAGCACACCTTCCGACCTGTGGTCCCAGCCCAGCTACTGGCACCAAGATACACACACAAACACGTACAAGGAACAGAGTCCCCCCTTACCCAAGTTAAAAAGGAGTTTAATAAGGAGACAGGACAGACTTTGCTCGTCAGGTGCAGGGCAAGGACAGACATACTGACCAGCCACTGTTCACACGCAGCTGACTCTTTTTGTCCCCTTAACTCTTTGTTCTCCCACACTTGTTCCTTCCCAAACCACCTTGATCCCTCCCTTTCCCCACATTTGGTTCCTCCCCAAACATCCCGTGCTGTCTTATGCAGTCCCAAAATGTTCTTCCCTTGCATCCCATGATGTGTCCCATATCCATGCAGGCAGCAATCTCTGCAGTCTGCAAGGCACACCGGAGAGCGTCTCCATTGACACAGTGGGTGGATGTCCTCCAGCCTAATGGCCTGAGGCCCTCCTGCAACAGCTGAGGTGGGGTGACTGTGGTGGTAGGAGCTCCCTTCCTCTGGGACACTGGTGTTGCTCGGCCCACCATTGCCTGTCCGTAATCCTTCATCCATGAGTACAAGTGTGTGTGCTGCTCGTGTGTATTGAGATGTGTTTTTTTCTGGGCTGATGGCTCTACTGTGATGGGCATGGGACTACTGGGCCTCAGGGTATGATTAAGGTTCCCCTGCCTGCCATTGTGCTCTTTTGTGTGTGTGGAGATGAGCTTTTTTATCACATAACCTGACAATGTCCTGCATATATACATTCTTACATTACTATTCCTGATGGCATGGTCCTTTGTTGTACATCTTTGTTTTCCTTTAGTCCAGTGACACTCCTGAGAGCAAATACCAACAAAGGAGAGAGCACATTCTCTTGGCTGCCAGACTAAGAGAAGGGTAGCAGAGTTATTTCTTAGTAATGACGATCTGATTCTCCACTCTTTGCTTAGGCCATCTGCATCTTGAAACAAAAACAAAGTTCGCAGCATTTAGGTATATCCTATTACATGGTTGTGCTAACAGGGCAACCACAGAACTGGAATAGCCTGACATCTCCTTTGGTGTCCTTGGGTATCTCTGATACTCAGGCTAAATGGGTATCAGTGCCAGACTGCTCTTCTTCCACTGCTCTCAGCCAACGTAAGTGGCTGACACAGATTAACTACCCAGGAGGTGCTTTTGCTTATCTTGGGATCCAGACTTTGGGAACTTGGAGAGTAAGAAGGTAGAAGTAATGTAGCCCTTTCCCCACTCCCTAGGCTCTGCAACAGAGCTTGGTCAGACCCATGGTGTGGGACCCCTGGTTACCTCCCACTTCTTGCATTTGCTGTGAGGAAAAGGAAAGAGGTGAATCACTGTGCGTCACTCTGCCACCACAGCCTCTATGTTTATACTCCTCTACACGCAAAATATAATAACTCTGGGTAGAACAAATGTGTCCATGAACACTATGTATTTCTGGTGCAGGGTATAAAATAACTAAATGATCAGGCTGAAAAAGTCAAGATGAACCAAAACAGAATTCCCAGAGCTGATTTTCTCACACCACAAAGGTAATGGAAAAAGGTGAAGAATATTGTTAGATCTGCACAATAGTTCGGCTATTTCTAAAATTACATTGATTTTTATGACAATTTGTTTTACTGTCATTGACAGGTTTTTCCTGGTCACCTCGAGCTGAATTTCAGATTCACTCACAGAACTAGCAGCAACCACTACAGTTATATATCATGGACGAGGTTCTCAGTGTAAAGTAGGGTAGATCCACTAACTAGCCTCAGGCCTGAGAAAGTTTATAAATGCTGTCCACCTGTCCACCTCTTTCTGTGCTAACCATGGCTTCTCTCCTTGTGATCACAATGGTATCAACACATACGTTCCTGCCCACATTCATATTTTGTGGAATCACTAGACTACACAGTTTTGTTTGCCTTTTTTATTTTTAGACAATATCAGCTAAATTATATTCTGCTATTTACTAAGTAATAATTGTCTTCTGACTCCTGTTGTTAGGTAAAAAATGGCCACTATCTTGGAAACTGTCTCAGTGAAAACACACGTGTGAAAGAACACTGCATATTCTGGAAACGGCATAACCACCCACAGAACACGCACAGGACTGTCCTGCTGGCACAGCCGTGCCACCTACCGAGTCCCTGAAGAGCATGAAACTTCATTGCTGCCACTGCAATACTATAACCATCTGATTATCTCCTAACCAGAAGGACTGAAGGCTTCCTTTTATTCTCATTTGTGAATGTTTTGCACCAACTGCAGATGATTAATTCTTAAATATGGATATTAAGATCCGCCTTCTCTTTCTTAAATAGCTTTGACTCACACAGTTCTCCAACTTTTCTGTTTCAGAGCTTAGTTTTGTACCAGCTTTAGTGGAGTCTCCATCCTCACACCTGTAATTACTTCCTGATAAACTTGATAATTCAAGTAAAGATGTTTGATAGGGTCCTTCAAATTTCCAGGCCAGCTTCTGATCTGTTTGTGGAGATTTATTGTATCCTTTGGTCTTAATCTCTGTCCCACCAGCTTTTGCTTTTCTGTGACAACCTGAAAATTACCGTCTCCCTGCTGCAAACTGAACTCCTCTCCCAGTATCCCAGAGGACCAGAGGAACCTCTTTAAGAAGTCAACGGGTGCAAAATAAAACCCTTTAAAGTGGGAAGGCAGCACATAATCTATACATAATAGGAAGAGTTCAACTGACTTCATCAAGTCTTATTTGCTGAGCCTTGTCTTTTTGATAGTCAATATTTGTAATGAGTTAGCCTGTGTCTTTCTCAAACTTTATCTAAAGGTTTTCCAAACCATTTAATGTTCATGAGTGTTAAACCTAGGATACATTTTCTTCACGGGTTTTCTGGAATTTTCTGAAATGTGCTATTGCACACATTGACATCAGGCGAGGCAAAATATTCCCCTGCTAGCACCAAGTGGGCAGGTTCTGAATCTAAAGGCACTAATAGATTCATAAGCCGTTCAGCCATGGATAAGTACATACCATGCAGGATCCGGCATCTTAAAAAAGGTCATCTTTCATGATGAAGACTTCTTCATGGCTTCCTAGTATCTCAGCTTCAAAAATGCAGCCATGAAAAGAGACAAATTAAGTTAAAAGTGAGGTTTTCATATAGTTCATTGAGGCTACTTTTCTGGTTTTGTTAGATCAAAAGTCCTGTATGCTGCACAGAATACAGTCAACTGCATAGTGTATATACTGTATATTATTGCATACACTAACATTATATAGCATGCAATAATGAATATATCTTCTATGAGTAATTCTATTTCACATTTGTCACTATAATATGTATTTTATAATATTTATAAATTTATATAATTTGTCACTATAATATGTATTTATTGTACACTTAAAATAATATTAGTCATTTGTGGTTTGTACACATCTAGAAATAGGATGATAAATTGCTGATAAGGAATGCCTTATCATTAATATCTATCATTAATAGCTAGTAAACAGCTAGAGATCTGCACAAAACAATCTTCAAATTATTTAAGTATCATAAGAAAGGAGGGGAACATGCACCAAAACCAATGATATATTTGAGGCAGTGGAGAATAAATCACTCCTCATCTAAGGGTGAGAAAACCCACAGAAACCTGAAGGAGCTCTAGAAATCATTCTAGCAATATCACTGGGAGAAAATATTAAGAACAAGAAACAAATTTTGCAGGGGATGTGTAACAACATGTTTTATTCAAACAACAGCTACTGTTGGAAAAAATGGTCAAGCTTTTGTGCACACAAACCGTACTTCAAGACCAGCCTACCGACTAGTATTACAGGCAGCATTACAAGTTCTTGGAGAAATACTTGCTATGAAGGAAGAAAGGAATATGAGAAGTTCAGCCACTCATGGCAGTGTAGGTGAGGTTGGACATCTGAAGTTTGTAAACAAGCCCTTTACGTTTTTTCACTGACTGCAGGAATTTTGCATCATGGAGCTGTGACTCCCATCCAGAAAATCTCTCTCCTGATTAGCTTGTGTATATCTTTAAACTACACGTTATATGGGCTATTAGACAGAGGAAAGGCAAATTAACAATGAATCAATCTCTTTCACCAGTCACTTACCACGGCCCAGCCGGTTACCGCGCGTATCCGCAAGGGCGGGTGACCCTGACGGGGTCTGCGACGGAGGCGATGCTCCTGCTCAGTCCTGCTTCGCACTCCAGCAACCCCACGCGCCCGCGGCCCCGCGCAAGCTCTATAAACTCTCCACCCCTGTGCCCGAGAGCTTGCTCGGTAAAGTCAGCTACCTGGGTCGTTCTGTTTCTTGACCTCCTGCTTACGCCTCCCGAAAGCAGTCACGGGGGAGGCACATAATAGCTCTCATCCAAATAGACGGGGCGAGAGCAGGAATATGTAATCTCTCTCGCAGACACACATACTCCTCTCCCTTACTCACATGGCTCACCTGAGGAAGAGGAATTAAGATCCCCTTCATAACTCTCCCTAGTTTTGATTGTTTGCAACCAAAATGCAGTCAAATACGCAAAATCCATGCACATTTCAAAACTGAAGCCAGCTGCCTCTTCTCAGTCCCAGCTACCTGTGTGTTGCCGTTGAGTACCCAGCAGGCTACCCAGAAATCCTGGGAAGAGGGCAGTGCCTGAAGCACCGCGTTCTGTACCAGGAGCATTCCCTATTAAAAAAAAAAAAAAAAAAAAAGAGAGAAAATTATCTTATTGCTGCTTAGAAATCAAAGAAGAACTCGCAGAGGCAGGGCTCCTTAACCTGATGTAAATCACCGCAGCGTTTCCGTAACAGGAGAGGTATTTCCCTGTTTGTCAGAAAGCACTGCTTACTGATATTAGAAAGCAGCAAAACTAATCAAGAGTGCCTCATTTTAGCACCTTGACAAAAAAAAGCATAAGTAAGCACTCGGCTCAAGCATCTGCTCTGCTCTTTCAAGGACATTCATTCACACGTTATTCCCCTTCTTGAGCTCCTCCTTGCAGCTCCTTTTCCCTTCCTCTCTCCCCACCTTTGGAACAGGAGGAAACTTTCTCACTCAGAAAAGCCCAGCCTCACGCAATTTTAAACCAGCAGATGCAGGTCTAGGAGAGCAGAAAGCCTCGCTCCCCAGTGCCCTGCACTGCCCGGAACGCTTCTCACAGTGGGGAGAAGCAGCCTTTCCTTTGAACGGGATATTCGGGAAGCTTGGGAGGGCTTTTTCCATCTGGGGGACTTACAGTCTCTCTGCACAAATCTGCTCGGAGGCCGAAGCCCAACTGTTTGTGCTGCAGCCCACCCCTCCTTTGCAGGGGCTCTTTCATGAGAGTTTTCATCCATCTGGGAGGGCAGGAAGAGGCGTTTTCTCTGCAGCTGCTCCCCAGGAATCAGCTGGCAGCCGCATTGCCCATATTCTTCCTCCAGGACTTTTAGGACGTGGCATCCACAACACCGTGCGTTTCTAATCACTCAGAGAAACCCGCAGCTTTGTTCCCAGTCAGCAGCCGGTACCCTGGCAGAAAGAAGCTGGTTTCTGCACTTTTGTTACGCATTTGGTGTAGGTCACTGCTTGTAATTTCTCAGCCCCAGTGCTCAGGCTTTGGCCCTCCACAATGTCTCGCTTTTCTCACACGTCGCTGGCCTTCTGTGTTTCACATTAGGCAATCAGCAGGATGACAAATACAACAGCAGTCTCCTGAGCGTTCTCAGCCGATATGCCAAAAATGTAATGGATTTTCTTTTTTTGTTTTTAATAACGTTATCTGGATGGTGGCTACAGGCATCTGTTGAGCTTGCCATATGCTCCACATTTCCATCTAGAAAGAGGATGATGCAAATAAAATGATTATTTGAATAGCACTTTATGGTTTAAAAGGACTGATTTGATGTGCACGTATGTAAGTCCAGACCTGGAGCTATTATACCCAATTAAAGCATCCTGCACTTGGGCATGCATTACAGTTAGCACACAGGAGCAGTAGATTTATTTGTATTTTCAGTCTGGTCATAAAATTGAATCACTATTTGCCTCCAGCTTAACCCCCTTACAGCTGAGTGGCTGGAGCAAAACTACAGATGAATCTAATAGACTAAATCTCTTCTTTGAAGAGACTGTACATGTCCCAGCTAAATTAGATAGGGCAATTTTCTGTCTCGCTTTTTTCTGCTTTGTAGTACCATGCACTGCTGAGTGTCTCAGGGAAATCGGAGCACTGGTACGCTTGTGCCTGCCCCGTCAGACTACAGATATAAACATTGGTCCCTACCTAAGGTCTCTGGAGCAAGGAGCATCTCTTTGGTCCATGCTGTCACTGCACAGCAAATCTTGACCCAGGACTCTCAAGCAATGTCATGGTGTAAGCTGGATACACCAGTGCAGAATAAATACAAAATTAACTTTTCAAACACTACTGGCTATTTCTTTCCACAATTTTAAAATCTACAATTCGTAAAAACTCTAATATGTAGCCACAACCATGACTTTGCCTGGCAGGCCCTGTCCAGAGGACTGACTTTCCACGTTGACCTTGGACCTCTCTTGTCTTTGTGGACCTGCCTGGCATTCACTGGATCTCACCTCTGGATTAACTTCCTGGCTTGACCTTGGACCTGCCCCATCACCATGAGCTTGCATGGTGGTCTGGAAACTTGATTGAGCCTGCCTGTGATCTCTGCTCCCTTGCTGAGGGTGGTGGGATGGGCTGGTAAGACCCTGTGGGTCCCTATGGAGACAACTGCGGCTCTCTGCTCCCAGGGAGCTGCTGGCCCTTGCTGCACACTAACATCATCACTTTCTGAAGCACAGCTCCAGTATTTCCATAGCCAGTAAATAAAGCAGAATTGCTTTTGGGGTTGAATGAAGTCAAGCAGAAACTTTAACTAAGAAGAGTGAAAAAAAGCCACAAACTGGATCTAAAAAGAGGAATGCTGCCAAGCATGGAGATCATCTACAAGCTTCCCAGAGCATTGACCTCCACAGTAGATGACTTCACCCCTTTAACAACAAGTATCCAAGTCAGACTTCTTCAGAGTCATTCATCAAAAATGGAAAATATTTGTCGCTTGGTACTTGCACCAAGTAGGTTTGCACCCTGAAGGCTCTGAAACTGGTAAGCGCTTAAATGAGTAAGGCAGCGATACCAGAGAATGGGAGCCCCTTGGTGCATGTATTAATCCCATTAGTCAGAATGATGAAATCTGTGTCTGAACTGTGGCAGGATTTTAGCTGCATAAAGACTTAGTTTGTTTTGGTTTTCCCATGTTACCACTGTGTAATCCCCTGTATTCTCTGCAGAATGATCAGAGGTGTGTTGTTTGCTCTCCAGTATTTGGGGCTGGGGGCCAGGAGTTAATGTAAATTAATTAATGAAAAATGTAGCTCAGATGATCAGTGATGAAAAGTCACTGCTACCCAATGCTTCCTCTGATCTCTGAAATAAAATATAGGGCTGCATTTCAGCCACCCCTAGTGTCCATAGCAGGGGAAAAGTTAAATTTTAAGAGAAAACTCAGTTTTCACATCTTAAAAAGGTCATTCTGGGAACCAGTAACAGGTTCCCTTTCCTTCAGTGCTTAAAGTCAGGAGGCTTTCAGATCCTTTCCTTCCAATGTCCTAAAGTGGGTCATGATAGGGTTGTGTCCAGACGGGTTGTTCACTGACCTTACCGACCCAGCCCTGCTGTCAGGCCCGTGCTGTGCACTGCAACAGCGGGGCTTGGAACTGTTCCTGCCGAAGGGGAAGGAACAACAAAGCATCTGTTTCACTGGTAGTTGTGTCAACTCAACTCATACTGGAAATGTGCCTACCCTGCACCAAAACTGCTGTCAGGAGGGCACTGACTGTCACATTCAGTGGCAACTGTGGAAGAAGTGGATGCAGAGGCAGTTACTTCACGTGGTGGTTTACCATTTAGCCGCTTGGCTGACTGACGGTACAGCTTCCTCCTTAGGGCATCCTTGCTGCTTTCCCGAAATGCAAAGGACAGGGCGTGTAGTCTTTGCTTACTGAAGTCAATGGCAGAGCTCCCGGCTCCGGTTCACTGGGTCTCTGAAGAAGGAAGAAATACCTGTGTGGAGCACTAGGGGCATAACACGGGAGTACAACACGTATGTGGCGGCCACAGGGAACGTGAAAATAGGACTTGCCAATGATGCACGGGAAATGAATGACAGTCTGTGCCCCGTACGCAGATATCCTTGGGGCCCTCTGAACATCCACACAGCAAGCAAACAGCACAGCTCCCTTCCTGCCTGTGTCCCTGCTTTCCCAGCTGTGGGGAGGGAAGTGACTCCGAGGAGAAGGACTCGTGTTCATTCTGGGAACTTGTGGTGCTACGGTGTTGGGTTGGAGCCAGGGGAGCCACCAGAACAGGGCAGGGCGGTGGTCCCAGCACCCCAGGTTAGAAGGTACAGGGCTACAGGCAGCATGCAGGCACTGGGAAAGGCTGACGTACGGGCATTAAACGGAGAAGGATTTGATTGAGTATTGCCCTTTTAAACTGAGGAAGCTTTGCAGGATTATCAATCAGAAATATTGTAACAGGGCATGGGCAGACCTATAGGGATATTTAGCTATTGACTGGTTGGTTGTCACATTCACATGAGTAACTAGGACTCTGTTTGCTGTTAATCATATGAAAGGTTACATGGAGAAATAGACTACCTTTGAGTTGGTTAATTTGGAGATTCGCTGCCTAGTCAACGCATTGATTTGGATGTAAATTGCTCATAGTTTTGTGTCCTATTAGAGGCGCACAGTTTAGGACAGAAATATCAATGTTTTTATTAAATATTGTAAGTTAAGTTATTGTGCACTGTGCTAATTTTTATCTTTTCTTAGTACGTTGAATTTGAAATTACCCAGTACTTGAGGTTATGAGGTGGGCATTTTTACATATTTTTGGATATGTATTAAGGCATGGCTCAGTTTTATAATTCTTAACTTCCAAAGGTACCACAGTCTCACAAATCCCATTGGCTTCAAAGCATTTATGAGTTCTCAGCACCTATGAAAATCTGGTCATCTTGAATGTCCATAACCACATTTTAATCAGCATTTAGGCCTTTATGATCAGTGCACACACTACCTTATCCAGGTTCCTCCCAGAGGAACCACCTATGGATGTCTCCTGACTCCCTATTTCTGAGGCAAGGAGTGATTCTAATGAGACTGCCTGCACTCCCTCTTTCCTCTTAATATTTCAGTGTTTTGCAAAAAAAGGGAAAAGATATTCAATGCCAAGTTTTCCTGGAGGTCCTGCTGCCAGAGAAGATGCATTTTCTTCTCTGGTATAGGATAAGCTCGTGTCTCTGGTTCCTCACTTGTGCCTCCAGGCATGCAGTAACCATCTGCCTGAATGCAGCCCTGCAGTAGCAAAAACTGTAGAATGCAAATAGGAAATGCAGCAAAGCCTCCCAGAGAAGGGATGTTGTGGGATGTGTAGTAACGTCAAAGCTCCTTGCAAGGGCCATGCAGCTCTCAAGTTCCCTGATATGGCCTTGTGGGACCTGCTCTGCTCAGCCCTCACTTCAGGCCAAGGTATGCAGCCCAACTGTGAGTACCTCTTACATAGTCTCTTTTGTCCTGTTATACAAAATGGATGAGTTGCTCCCAGCAAGTACAGAGGAGCACTACCCTCAGTTCTCACACACCTCTCAAACTCTAGCACAGTCAACAAGACAGCACCTGGAGAACTTGATGCTCCACAGGTACGTAGTGGCAGAAAACACAGAAAGAAGCCTTCTCCCTTGGCACAGTCTGTCATGGTAGCCAATGCAATTTGTCCTCCCTATGTTATCATGGGTATAAAATCCCAGTCTCAAGCTCTCATTTATAAACCTGGGTTCAGATTTCCACAAACTGATCCACCCTTTGCTTCCCCGGGCAGGGTGCATTTTCCAGCTGCCAACCTGGAGTGCAAAGGTATTTCTCAAGAGTTGAAAACATTTTATGAAAATATCTTTACCAACCTTTTTCAGTAGACATTGATATGGGCCTATGCTCTACTTATTCCAACCAGTTTTTACCAGAGGATGATGTACTGTATTTCTAAATTGCCCATAACATACCCAACGCCCATGATGAAACAGCAAGCTGGAGGAGGAAAAATAGAGAGATCCAATAGCTGACATCCAGGTAATTCTGCCACATGTGCACTAGGCACAGTTTTGGTTAGATATAACAAAAGCTGATCTACAAGAAGACCAGAGACTCCTCTGGGGAGGGGTGAGACTGTTTTTTTAACGTTTTTGCCAATACATAGGTTCAACAATACAATGAAAATATTTAAAGAATAGAAGTTAAGCCACAGCCGGTTTATAAAGTGGTTCGATGTGCTTCTGCACTAGCATCAACTTTTTCAAAACAGCTCCAGCTGTGGCTCTGGACTGTAGTCCCTCACCCTGCTGGGAAGGGCACTTCTCAAAAGCAGCGTGCTGCTTGGGCTGCAGGCAGACAGCACACCTGGGAGCCTCTTGGGCACACAACTGTGAAACTGCTACAGAAGATTGGTTTGAAAGACTCGCGTCATACAGATTGACCTACAAAATTAGGTAAATCATGTAAAGCAGTTGCTTGCCCAGCTAAGCATCCTTTTGACGTCCCTGTCATCAGTTAGCTCTGTGCAAGGCGTGTCTGCACTTGCCTTCACTCCAGGAGGGAGCTGGAAATACAGAAGCAGCATTTGTGACACAAAATCAAGGAGATTTATTTACCATGAGGAGCAGAGATGATGTTAAACTCTCGCTTCTTCCCTGTGTCTATCAATCTTGAATTGTTTGAGACTCCCCAGTCCAGTTACTGATCAAGCTCAGAAGCAGCTCATTTTTCTGTAGGCCTGTAGCTATATATATAGTAGCACATATCATATCTCAATATCACATGAGGGTTTTTTTAAGCAGCATTTGAAGAAATTCATTAGTCACCCAAATGACTCCCTATGAACAATGAGAGCTTTATTCACCAGTATTGTAAAAATGTGGCCAAAGGTCATAAAACACACTCCACAGAAATTAGCTGAAAATGCAATAAAACACCTCTGTGATACATTTCGTTGTCTTTGTGTTTACACGCTTCAAAACAATGGAGTGTTTTTTCATGCAGGTTACATTATTTTGGTCTCCATGTCTGATGGGCCTCTTAACTGCCCACAAAGCTCAAGGTTCAATTCAACCCTCTACAGAGAGACAGGGTTTGACGTGATGGATGATCTGGGCTTGGACTCCCAACTACCACCATACTTCATGGTGTGGTGGAGTCAAAGTTTTGATTCAAGTCCATCTCTAGTAAGCAGTTACTGTTTGTTAGCACACTGCATTTTTTAGCTGTTTGTTGTGTTTGTTTTCATACTATGCTCCCCTCCCCCCAAATTCCCAAATTTGTTCTGCTGTTATGTCAGCTAAAAAATCCAGCCAGTGTATATAATTCTCTCCCGTCGTGGAGACCACACGTGAGGGTTGTGCTGCAACCATTAAAGGGGTAATGGGGCACTGTTATCATTTATGTTTTCATTGTGGCAGCAAAGACAAACTGTGATTTAGAGATTTCACAATCTTGCAATGATGTCAGACAGACAGATTACTATGTAAAATATTCCACAAAATCCTGAAAGGAACTTGAAGTCAGACTCAGTTCAAATTTCAACTAGATGAGCCAGCTGGAAAAATCAAAGAAGATAAAAAAGGGAACGAGGGGGAGGGGAACTGGCGGCATATTTCATCCTAAATTGTGTCAGTTTGATTTCTGGCAGACACAAGTTGAGTTCATTATTGCATTTTCTAATACCCCCAAGCTTTGGGACATTTCTGTCCGCTATTTCTCTGCATTTGTCATCACACTATTAGCTGAGCCTCCCCAATAGCCTGTGTCTGGAAGCCAGCTGGCCCTGCTCCTGAGGGAAGCCCCCATCCCTCACATCTCCAGGCACACACAAACCACTGCAATCTTTCTTAACATCATTGCTTTGTTTTCCCATTAGGATCATACACATTTGCTGGTTTGAGCAAACATCCTCTCCAGGATGAAGAGGCTGGGACCAGAAGGATAAAGGACAAGACTCTGGCCTCTTTGAAGTTAGTGGGAATGCTGCCATTGACTTCGGTGCAGACTGGATTTTAGCCAGAGCTTTCCTCCAAAATCAACATTTGTGTCACATCTTTAACATGGACATTACAGACAAGCATCAAAAGGAGGGAGATGCTGTTCACTCAGCAGTGGTTCGTTCCTTCTCAAGCAAACTATTGCAATGCCAAGACAGCTACGACAGGAGAGAAATTTGTATTTATCCAAGGTTGTTATCAAGGGAGGCCCCTTACCCCAGAGCTGACTAAAGCACAGCTCAGGAAAGCAGAATTCGCAGTGCTGGTCGGTGGTGGGGCCACCAAGAGCTATTTCAGAGACTGGGACAAGCACAGTATTGCAGTCCTCCCTCACCCTGGCAGCCTCCAGCCAACGCCACCCACCACCCCTGCCCCATTCCTCGCAGGGCAGCCCTGACTCCGTGGCTGCGGTTCTGAGGGGTCACAGCAGGAGGGAACAAGTATAGGTCCCAGGAACCACTGCAGCTAGCCACCATCTTCTTGATGGCACTTACTGTGAAGGCACAGTCCTGCGGAGTGTGAAGGCACAGCAGAGGTTATCACCTTGGTCATAGCCCCTGAATGGCATGGACCACTCCAAGAGCTTTTAACTACTAAGCACCCACACAGCAAGCCAGAAAACAATTCTGGAAAATCAAAGACTTCAGCCACTCAGCTACAACTAGGAGATTTTGAGTTAGCTTCAAAACCTCCAGCCCATCTTGAGCTCCACTCTTAACGCACTCCTTTCATCAGCGAGCTTGCGAATGTTTCTGCAAAGCAAAGACATGAGCCAGCAAACAAAACCAGTCAAGTGCATTAACTGAGCAGCAGCAACTGCCACTGGAGAACGTGTAGGTGTTAAATAACAAACACCACTAAATCCACAAATAGCTTTTATCCTCTTTGCCGTATCTCATACACACAAAGAAGCGTCTGCTTATTTGTTGCCTAGCTTAGCTTCTGCTTAATTTTGTCTTTATAAAGGATTAAAAAAAACCAAACTCTCAGCTTTATCTCACGGAAAAAAATAAGAGTTGGTATCTTCATTAATCACCATTCACAGCCTGCTCCACATTTGATCACAGCCACAAGACTCGGAAGGTTCACTACAACACACCCGCTAATGACATTGCATTTCAGATTAACAAACTGATGCAAAGAAAAGTGTACCTTGGATTAAATGCTGTTCTCAAGTTACACAACACACTAGATTTGGTATTTTCAGGTTCACGAGACACTGAAAACAAATATTCTTATTTGTCAGGTTTGGTTCTTAAACTACTCTCTGATGAGTATGGTTTCACTCTTTATTAACATGGTTATGGAGGCTTTCTCTTCGCGTCTCCTGTCAGTCTCTTTGCAGTTTGAAGTAAACTCTCTTTCAGGAATCAGTTGTCCAGGTCCACCTCCTCCAAAGTCCCCTGATCACCATATAGCACAGTCTCTGGCTATCGCACCTCTCTGGTGCTAGCGCTACAGATGGCCAGACATTTTCGCTAGAACATTTTTCCCATTAATCTTATGATGAAGGACAACCTCCTGCAGAGTACTCAATTTGACTTGACTGCTCTTCTGCAAACAGCGTTTTTTTGTGAATTGGCAGGAACGTGAAAGGGAAAAGAGAGTGATTGCCACTGTCTCCTCTAACATCAGAGAGGGCACTAAGTGGAACTTGTGGGTACCATGTTTGTATAGAAACCAGAGCTGGTAGTTCACAGAATTTAAGTCTTTTAATATAGAAAAATTAGTGAATAATGTTCCTTTAATAGAGAAAGCTTTGGACTCCTATTTTACGGGACATTGAGGGTGCCTAAAACTTACATGAGCTTTACAAAAAGGGATTAGATATATTCGGGGGCAGCGGGGAGAGCAGAATCCATGAAGAAATGTTAAACAAGCTGTTCTCTTCATCAAGTGAACTGCTACCCTGAGTATGCCAATTCTAAGAAAAAGAACAGAAGCCTATCTAATAACAAGTTATATTTCCTACCAATAGTAGGTATTAGAGAAAAAAATACCCAGAACATATCCCCGATTTATCAGTATTTATTTCATGTAGGTCTGTGCAAAAAGCAAAAAAAAAATGGTATCTGCATGATAAAATATATTTGCTGCAGGAATAGTTTAAGAAGCTATTGCTAGCATTAGTTTCTTGCATTTTTATAACCTCCCACTCTGATCATTTTAATTGCCTTTTTATTATATTTGTTCAATAATTTTTACATTCACTTTTAATTACATTTTTTTATTGCACAAGACTGGGATCAAATTTAGATGAACTGCTTTAAATGGAAGGATGATAAATTCTGGCATATGGCTGGAACATTAAAGTGAACACTGTTCCTTTAATATAGAAAGCTCCTGCCTGGAAAGTCTATAAAATGGCAAGAAAGACCCTTCTCAAGACAATCAATCTGTGAGTGCTTGTTGGAGTCAGCAGTGAAGAGGAAGATCAGGAGCTAATGAACAACAGGCCACATCGCCAAGTGTTTTGGCCGCTTCACCTTGGCTGCCCGGGCTTTCCACATTTTGCCCTACTCCTCCTAGGGAAAAACAAAACCCAGGATGAATTCCAGTCTTTTTAACCAGATGGATGGTAAAACTCATTCAAATACGAGTTTTGCTTTTGCTGTACGCTGATAAAGACGTGCTGCCTGTACCCAGTGAAATGCCCCTCCAGCCGGTAACCTCCCCCTTCAGAGTGAGGTGCCCGGGAGTCGAAACTCCATGCCTCGCCACCCGTCATGCAGCATCCCTCGGACCCAGGACAACACTCCCATTAAAGGGGGGCACAAACCATCAGCCAAAATTCAGAAGTGCTTCCTAATTAATGTTAGAAGAGGTTGCTCACACCTTAGTCTTAACGCAAGTATTACTTCACCTCTTTTTTGGGCCAACCCAGTTGCTCTGCCTCATATAAGCGGTCCCCTTTGCACATGAGTTTTTCTCTACAAACAAGGCTCTCTGGGCTGTAAAGGCTCACCTCCCCAGGAGAGCAAAGCCAGCCTCACCCCTCGCTGCGCGGCGGCACGGTGGAGCGTCTTTACCTGAGTACAGTTATCAACCCAACATCACACGTGGCCTGCGGAGATCTGACGCCTTGTAGCACACCGCATGTAAGCTACAACAATTTCGCAGTACCAAGAGCTCTTAAAAGTTTAGACCAGTTAGGATTCTTATTAATTAAACATGTTGCATATTATTACAGCTCTTGTATCAATTAAGCACTGAATTGGTGCCACGCTATACAGAGTGACAGTGCTGTTGTCCTTTGGATCTTACATCGGTGTTTTGACTTATTAGTCAAGATTTCCAAACATGTAATTAATAAAAACTGAAGGCTTCCATTATGTAGCCATAGCACTGGACGTACTTATTAATTCAATCACTTCTTATGGGCTTGTACTAATTATATCACTTTGGTTTTATTTAAATGCTTTTGAAACCTTGTGATTCAGAAGAAAAAAAAGCCAAACAAAGGAAGAACTTTATATTCAGCTCAGTAATGCATCAGGCTCTCAATTTGACCAGCACTCTCACAGGCCACTTTGAAATTAGCAACTTTTCATTTTTAGCTTGACCCCAAATCCATCTGCAAGACATTTCATGTTTCTTTCTCCCCAGGGGAGGTAATGGGTGGACTTACTCAGGATATTTGATCTCATTGATACAACATTAGCATCAGTTTCAGCTGAATACAGAAATTTGAAGCAAAAAAACCCAAACCACTTATTGTGTGAGTTCATATGATTAAAATTCCACAACTGGCTCCTGGGGTACAGGTAGGAGTAGCATCTGTACACCTGATCTGTTATTTCCTCCCTGAAGTTATGACACCTTTTCTATTTAGGAAGAAAATAATTTCTTTTCCAGTGAATTTCTTCTTAATATCTTTCATTGCCCCCACAGTCAAGTCACCTGCTTTTTCTGCATAAGAGAGGACAGGCATGGTAGGCAGTAGTTGAGTGATGCTCACAAAAGCCATAGTGGTTTGAAGGACCCTTGGGAGTCACACACCAATGAACTTTTCTGCGTGACCCAGAGAAGAGTCAAAGCCAAACAATTAAAGTTGAAATTCTCCCTTGTCTGGCAAGTTGCGTGGTGCTAATGCAGCACAGCATGCTGCACGGTGACAGCATGTATCCAGGGACAATAAAGGACGTTAAAAAAAAAAAAAAAAAGTCCAAAAAGAGTTGCTGGAGTGCCTGTCACAGCCACCTGTGCTCTAGCTGGTGCTGTGTGGAGGCAGGTTGTAGGGGCAATCTGTGCTGCCTGTCAGCCAGAAATGGAAGAGGTGGAGAGGTGTCCTCCAAAATATGATCCCTTTGCTCCAGAGGGGAGAGAAATGGGCAAAGCCTCTCTCCTCAGTGCCGTTCTACCTAGAGAGGGGAGGGCCAGGGTGGTGGGGTGGGGGAGGTCTTCTACTTGGAAAGAGCAGTGAGGTGATCCCCGGCGGGGCACCTTGCTGTTCTGCTGGGGAGGATGGCAGGCCCCATACATACATCCAGACCAGAAGCACTGGGGTTTTCCACTTCTGCCACTCCAGACTTTCCTGCCCCGCACGGTTTCTCTGCACCAGGCAGAGATAAAGACCTGCTCTGGCGGAGTTTTGCTCCCACAGGGGACAGGAAGGAGCAAGTGCATCCCTCTGCTTCTGAGAGCAGAAGGCGCCACGTTCTGCCCCTTTTCCCACTGTTTCTTGATGGCTGCTGGGATCTAGCTATGCTTTCAGCTCCAAAACAACGTGAACCTTTGCTTATCAGAGGAATAATTTTAAGGGTTTTGCAAGGAACAGCTGAAGTGCCTGCTTCCACAGCAGCACCAGGTGCTAGCACTTGACAAGGGAGCAACAAGAGATGCCAGGATGGATTCTTTTTGCTCCAAAGGTATAAACCCAGGACTGAAGGCACCTATCCTTGTTTAGATAGGAAACTGGCCATGCGGTCTAAAGAGGTATCTACCAATATAAAGTTCTCTTTCCTTCCCGTTCTCCTGCTCCTATGGGGAGCACAGCTCAACCAGAGCTTGGAGATGGCTTTTCTTTTTGACTGAGCAGGCAGCCCATCTCAGGGAAGGCACATAAACACTGAAAGAGCTACTGATAACAACTGTGCTGTACTATATTTTACCTGATGACCTTTAAAGGTCCCTTCCAACCCCAATTATTCTATGATTCTATGATGCTTATATATCTGTACCTCTGATCAAGTAAAAGGAATATTTCCCATTGAGTATTCATACCAAAGCCTGACACAACAACTGACTTAGTCCTCAGAAAAAGTTCTAACTGGGGTATCTATTAGCCATTTTATGTAGCACACAAAATGTTACCCCTTTGGGAGGCACAGCAACTCCCACCCTTCAACTGGCATTTGTAATGGCCAGGATAATCTCCAGCCATCCACCTGCATATGCACGAGAGGTGACATGTTCTAAATAAGCACAAGATCCTCTGCATGACAATAATGGCTGCTCAAGCATCAGAAGGACACAATGGGACCAGGAGCAGCAGCAAGGATCACATATTTCCTCAGACTGCAATAAACACCAGGCAAGAGGCAAGATTTGCAGAGCCTCGAGAGATGGTGTTTCTCCACCTCTTCAAATCCAGGGATCCTCTTCTGAAAATAACTAGCAGGCCATCTTGCACAGGGCTGTCACAGCAGCTCATCAATTTATAACCAGTAAAGATCAGCTGAAACTTTGAACATTTATTAATTATTTTTCTGTGATGTGTTCATTTGGTATGAGTCTGGAAATGTCCACGTGCATTTTTGCTTGGCCAGTTTGCTTGTTTAGCAACCGTTCCCACAGGGCACCGGTGGAGAAGCTGTGGTCCAGTCCAGCTGCCTATTGCCTCTGCAAAGTGGAGTCAGCAGTCCCTATGCGATCCCTGACAGCTCTTTTTCTACAACACCAAAAAACCTGCTGGGAGTAACAGTGTGAGCTCTCAAATTAGAAGGACTCAGTGCTCCTCTGTTGAGGAGATGAGAAGTTTTAATTGCTTTTTTGGGGAGGGATCCCATTGTCCAATATGGTACTCCAGGTACAATAACCAGGAGGTTTTAATTTAAAGAAATAAAAGGAGGAAGAATCCACACAGATATAAAAAAGACAATTTCACGTCTGGATGATTGACTCCAATTTACAACAATCTTGTAACAATAATCATTTCAATAATGTGCCTTGCCAAGGGTTTTAGGGCAGCTAACTGAATTATAGCAAATCTTTACAATTACAACGTTTGTAATGAAGGCAGTTAGTGAAGCCTCAGCGGCCTTCCCTCATCATTTACCATTGACTGATTGCTCGTTGGAGGAGGATCCCACCCTTCAGCAAAGAGCAGCAGAGCACAAACCAGCCAAGTCCCCCTGCGGCTTCAGGGTGATGGGGCAGCGGGGAGGGAGGGCACAGGTGATGTGCAGAGGCTCCCCATGCCCCTCTTCATCCTTTTGGCTAAGGACTGTCTGGATTTATTTACTCCTGCTCTGGCTTTCCTTTGATCACTCCGAAGCATCCTTATGCACCCAGTGAAGAAGAAGCCAGTTGTGTTGCTGTACCTTTGCACAGGGCTTCATTGGGAAGCAGGACTGACACTGGTGGGGGGCAAGGGGCCAGCTGACCTGTAAGGTCTAGTTATGAGGTGGGCACATTTGGGGTTATTTTGTGGCATAAAACCACCACGACAAGGGGAAAGGGCGAGCATGCCATTTCCTTCCACCCCGGGGCCCATCAGAAATCCCATTAAGGCAGTATTTAAACTACTATTTTCCCACTGCATGCTATATATTTGCACACCACCTTGCTAAAGGGCAATTCCCTGCCCTCGAGAGATGCAGGCATTTGCCTCGGGGCTGGGGCAGAGCAGGTCTGCTGTGTGCTCACAGACACTGTGTTTTGGGGAGAGCATGGGCCACCCACAGCATTCGCTTCATCCTTCTGGTTGTCTCTGGCTGCATCACAACCAGCAGACGCACAAACATGGGCCACATCCTTGGCATATCTCTGCTGACCAGCCAAAGCAGAGCAAGGCAAAATGCCCCCAGCCCACCAGGAGGCTGGAGGAGGTGGTTCGTCTCCTGTCTTAGGTGGTGCCCCTTCATGCAGCCTTGACACTCTCTGAAGGCGAAAACAGTCCTGGCTGGGATCCAGGGAGGCATCTGAATTACGTCCTTTGGATGTGACATGATTCTTTCCATTTGTAGAAGTAAATGTCTCCCAGCAAGTCCAGTGTATTTTCAAATCAGTCTGTTGCAGCTCATGATCAGAACGGAAAAACTAGGAAGGGCCAATGCCTACAGTGTGGCACAGCTAAATGATGTGAAAATGAACCCAGCATCCACAATAAGTACTTTGGCTGGCGCTCGAATGTCTGCTCAGACAATGCACCGTAAGGTACGTGCCTGGCATCTTGCAGCTGCCCCGGGTAGCTCTTACAGGTATATGAATTAGCTTGGCTACCAATGGAACATGTGGCATTACTGTGGCAATAAATCACGCTCTAGGCTTATGACTGGAGCACACGTTAACGTTGACTTCTGCAAGCAACTAGTGGGAGCACAGGTTACTAGAGCCTCAGATTCACGTTACAAAGATCAACCATCTTTTGGCTTGACACAACATCCAGCAGTTCCAGCAGCAGCCGGTAAGTGTACACGTGCTCTCAGTTGGTTTTCTTGATTAGCCTAATATCGATAGTAAGTTTTCATACCAATGATGGTGATGTGTGACTGTGTGTGAGACTTCTAAAACTGTCAGTTTTCATCATATAAATAAATAAGCAATAACCAAAGCAAGTTGCAACCTAAGCAGGCGTTAGGGAGCCCTTTGTAGTGGTATTGCACCAGGTCATCTCTGTGCATTTTTGTTTAAAGGCACAAGATACCTCCTTTTGAAGTCAATTGGATTTTGTAGCTTCGCAGTGGAAAATAATAATCTTTTTCATCACCAGCAATGAAAGTCACTGGTTCAAAAATTCCTGATATGCTGAGGTCACCATTTCTCCTTCTGATAAGTAGCCTTTCACTCTTTCTTTGTGTTGTCCTGTTCTCCTGACAGCCTCTGACAGCTGCCTCTCATTCTGATACCGAACATTTCCTGGGAAAGCGGGCATCTTTTTCTTCTGGGTTACTGCAGCACCTGACACAGTAATAATGATAATAATAAGGTTCTGTGTATTTCCAAAGGACATACATAGGGACATAGCAGGCTTTAACAAAGTGAAGAAATCAGTGACCTCCTGTAAGGAGAAGAGCTAAAAGACATGAGTGCTCGTAACTCCCAGCTTCAGGAATTGCTTTATCACCTTGCAATATCGGTCAGTATAAGCCTGGGATATCCGCTGTGCTGCTCTGGTTTCTTTGCCAGCAAGAGTTAAAACTAATTCAGTCAGACGAACCAAAAGCCCCCTTAAAACTCTACTTTTCTGCCCTCATGACTTAACCCTCATCGTTACGGGCAGACCGTGCTCCTCATACTCCGTCTGCAGACAAAGCTTGGTCTTCTTCATGTCAGTACAACGAGCCAAGGTAGCTCTGCATCGGGCAGATGTACCGCACCCTCGACAGAGAGAACAAAGAGCTCCCTCACATTCGTGTGTGTTACACAACCATGGAGAGAAACAACAATACATCCCCAACAAAAATTAGGAAGTCTTTTGTATTTGAGTTATTCAAATGTGAGTTTGCTTTTAAACCTCAAGCTCGAGGTAGATTTCTTCCACAGCATGGCCTACATTCAGGATATTGAATATATAACTATATATACAACTGAATATATAACTGTGCTGAACAAAGGGGAGAATTGGCAAAGACCTGTCACAGAATCTCCTGCCCCAATTACCCTTGCTCCTGGCTGGTGCTGTAATTGACTTCTGCTCTTTATTAAATGCAGGAACACTTAGTCCATTGCCTCTGATCCTGAGCTTAGCAAACTACCAGCTGAGCCTTTTTGTAACCCTATCACAGGAACAATAAGAAAGCAGCGTGAGCTTCAGCTGCAGCCCACGCCCCCCTCTCCCTCATACACCACGTATATGGTGTACACACATTTCCAAGTGAAGGTAGAGCCTATGTGGGGTATGCTCTCAGAAGCAGAACCGACACTACTAGCTGCCCTGTCCTAGTCACAAATGTATTTTGTTTTACTAGTTTGGTGTGGAGAACACCCCAGTCACCAGAAGAGAAATCTATGACACCATTAGGAAAAATCAAAACTCCAGTTCTAAAAGCAAAAAAATCTCGTTCCTTCCCCTTCTCCCTGTAAAAATAGCTGCATTTTTTCAACCACTTCTGCTAAGAGAAATCAGACTTCATACTTGAACGGGCAGAAACCTCACCAGGTTTTGCTCACTGGCAAACCCTCAATAAGCTGAAGAAAACACAATTCAGTTCTTTCAAGGACTCGATGCATGCACACAGGGCTGAGCAGCACCTTTTTCACTGGGTGGGGGCACGTGCTGTGAAGAAGGGTATGCTATAGTTGCCAGATGAACCTTTAAAGGCATTCCCTGCAGGCAAGCGAGCAGGAGGCAGGCAGTGAAATAGCTAGACCATTTTTTGTCCCTGGCAGAACAAAGGTTTTATCTACTCCAGGGGAAGTGAGAGGAAATGCTAGCATCTTCCCCAGCCTGACCTCATACAGAAGCAGGGGTTAGCCCAATCCTGCCCTTAAAATACCAAATTGAGACAGCAGAAAGTTGCAGTCTCTCTGATCTGTCTTTAGAAGACGGGAGCTTTCAACAGCTCCACTGCACAGAGGTTAACACAAGCCAGGAACCAATGCCAGATGGTGCAGGGGAAGAAAAACAGAGTCAGGGCAAGGACTTGTTCCTGCAGTGCCTTGGGTACCAATTTTGGGTTAGAGACTCAAAGCCGAGGATTTTTTTGTTGAAATTTTTTTTTTTTTTTTAATTTAGCCATGATTTTGTGATTGAGCTGTGACATCCTACCTGGGAAAACATAGACAAGGTTTTCCTGCCCTGTGGCTTTGGGCACCAGCTCTTCTGTCCAGCCTACATGGATGTTCAGTCAAAGCGAATGCAACAGGTTGTATTTTTAAGTTGATGATGTTTGGATATCTAAAAATAAGCCAGTTGTTTCCAGCTAGCAGCTGTTATATCCCAGCCCATCAACCCAGTAGAAGAATTTCGTTCTTCTCCAGCTCTCAAGTGTTTCAAAATGGCCTGAAATATTTTGGAAAAGCATCACCTTCTTTCCTTGTATGGATTTTTTTTTTTTTTCCACAAGGAAAATGTGAGTTGTGATAATTGACAGAGAAGGCAGGAAAGGGATTCAAAGGCAATGAAAAAAGCAAGTTTAATTTTTTAAGTGATGCCATCAAACATTACAAGCCTTGCCACTTCTCTCTCCCTTGGTGAATACTGGCTTCACAGAGACAACTGCCCACACACCTAGCTAAGAAGTAGCTGTGGCAGCTCCACAGGATTCATTTAAAGTATTATCACCCCACATCGTTGTCAAAGTTACCTATTTGTTCAGGGTGTTCAGAGGAAAGTTCTAAATATGCCAAACTACATGCAAAAGGATCTTCAGAAGTTCTGTACATGTCAAAAGGGTCTTTTTACTCAGCAGGCTCCATTTTTCAATACCAGGAGTATTTTAATACAAGAAATTCAGTTCAGATCTCCTATACATAAAAAAGAACACTCCAGGATGAAAGCTAATTAAACACCTCAAGTATCACTTTTCTAATATTCTAGTTTTCCTATGCGTATGTTTCTCAGTCTCATACTAAAAAAACTTGAAGAAAATATAAAATAAAAGTATTATTTATTCTTTTGTGAAAGAGAAATCCCTGATGTACAAAGCATGAAAAGTGTTTTTTACACAATTCATCTTCTATCTTGCACATCCATCAGATTTTGGAAACTTTTATACCACTTGATCATTTTCTTTTTTCTTTTAGAGAAGCATTCAGTGAACAAGTTCCCAATAGTCAAGTTCAAAATCTGCTCCTGTCCATTCTGTCAACATATTGATTTTCAACATTTTGACTTTCAGCATTTGCTTATGATCAATAATACTGAAAACAGAGAAAGCAGAATAACTCCTCAAAGGCCCTTCTGTTTTCTAGTGCAATGGAAGACATTGAAGTATTTGACTTTATCCCATACTCCATTAAAAAAAAAAAAAAAAGACCAAACAGTAAAATGAGCCTGACTAGTTTTTCCCCTTTGACCTTTTAAGAAATCATATTCAAAGTCTTGCTAGAACATTTTGGCCACTTGTTCTACTGTTTGGGGAGGAACCACAAGAAGTTTGTCTCTCCCAAGCTGATTAGCATGTGCTGTCCACTTGTGTGCCCCTGCAGACACGAGCTCTGCTTTACCTCCAGTTGTGACCTCTTGGGAGATGCAGTCTCCACAGAAATCCCTCTCAAACCCCCATCTCCCCAACCTGTGCCTCTTCAGGGGTTAGAAGCGAATAATGCTTCTGCCTAATCCCAGACTAGGCAGCCAGATGTCATAAAATCAGTGTAAAAAAATCTGATACATGTTATGGAGACCAACAGATAGCTATATGAGCATGAGTGATGACACTCTGGGTTGCAGAGAGCATTTGTACTCAGTACCCATAGCTCCCTCTTCGAAGTTGTTGTTAAGACTTTCCTCACAGATGCCGGTTATGACAGACAGGCAAGGAGCTGACCTCCACAGCTCTGAATTTTGTACCTGATCACTAAGCAGCCAAATGGGTGATGACTTTTGGTCACATCACCCTGGGCTGAATTTAAGGCCTTAAGGCGGACCTCAGAACAGAAAGATTGTTTTCCATTACCAAAGCCATAAGGCTTGTTTGAAAATATATGGGCACTAAAAGGTAGGCTAATAACAGCATTTTAGTTTTGCATTTTCATTTTTGAACATTTAGCCTGATCTGTAATGTAATACCAGAGAAAGATATGCTTGTAACAATGAAGTGAAATGAAAAGTGTTGTTATTATTAACTCTGAATTTCTTATATAGAGTTTACATTACAAATGTTTAGCCTTACAGTTCAGGTCTAAGTTTCATACATTTGGGTATTGATCTAAGAGTAGCATTAATGATATTGTTAAAAGTGGTTTCCTGTAAGACAAACAAATGCTACGAAATTAAATTTTGCGTAACAAAAACCCAAGAAATAATAGTCAAATCGACATTAATAATTGGCAGATGGGTTCATCCCATAAAGCTGACACCTCTATCTAAGCCTCAGCAAGAGATGACATGGATACATATATACTCCTTGTGTTGAACTAGCATTATATTTATCCACAGAGATAACTCTAACCCAAAAGCTAATACCAGAGGTCAAAGAGGGCAGTTAAAAGAATAAAGTTTTTAGATAGCAAGGCAATGGGCACCCTTGTAAAAATTCCAGGCCTGCAGACAAAAGAAGCAGAAGATAAAAATAGGAATCTGCCAACATACGTCTTTGGGAGATCATTTATCCTACTCACAGCTACCAGCAGGAGTGAAAAACTCGTTACTGTTTACTGGTTACAAAATGCAAAACAGGGGTTCAGAATGAAATCCAGCAGCTTTAAGGCCACATTTCTTAAAAATGCTCATGAAGTTATTCCCTCTGTATGTTTTAAGTGAGGCACTGGTGATGCCGTTTCATGGGTACAGCATACCTGAAGCCCTCTCCTAAATCAAGCCGTAGACCCTGTGTGTCTTTGACAGACAGGCATCTGTCACAGGCTGGGGCCATAAAACACATAAGTACGCAGAGCAAGCACACCCTTAGAGAAACTCAGTCCTTAAGAAGATTGTTGCATCTACATTTTTATCCCCAGTTACATGCATTACTATTTCAAATATTTTCCGTAGCAGATTCTGTAATCTACGTGATAACAGAAATAAAGGCCAAACCAGAAAACTTTTAAAACATGCAAACATGAGACCAACGACCTTCTTGAAATGCCATCCTCAGATAAATCCTGTCCTTTCATACTTACCCCTGTGTGGTACTGCTGCAGCAAAGGGTTTCCTACGTCCCCTGAATAACCACTCTTGCAAGAGTTCTTCTTGCAAAAACTCTTCAGCTCCTCATGGAGGTCAGTGGGAACTCTGCGACCTGCCTCCAAGAAGAGCGAACCCCACCAAGAACCAGCACCCTCAGTAAGGCAACGCTGGAATGGCAGACACAAACCAAGCTTCTTGACTGATGGCACAGGAAACAGCCACCATCAGATGTACATGCAATGCCACTGGTGCTGTAGCACGGCGTTAATAATGGGAGGGGACCGTGCCACACTGCAAAGTTTAGCAGGCTGGCAGGAGAGTAGAACCATGTTTCAACTTCAGGAAGCAGTGACTAACACCAAGAGACAGAAGAAGTTGCACACAGTTTATTCCAAGAGTATATATCATTTCAGACACAGTTTTATAGGAAATGTTTGTCCAAACTATTGTGAGGAGCTTAGGCTTTTTAAACTAAGGGAACGTTTTGACAGATACTAACTTAAAGAATACAGATTCCTGAAAATTAAAGGTTCTTTTTCTCTCAAATGCAGGAAAATTTGCTGAATAAATAAGCAAGAAAGAGACGCTGATGGTGCCTTTAAGAAAACCCACATAACACATTAACATGTATGAAAAAATCAAAGTAAGAGTTGTCATTTTGCCAAAGCAATGCACCCACTCTGCTGCCTAAGAGCAGAAAGGCAGTGGCTGTGCGACAGCATTCAACTCCTGCTGCCAGCAACGGGACTAACTTCACTGCATTGTTCTGCAGAGTCTGGGGGCGGCTTTTCTTGTTGCTTTCCAGAAAAATAAAAAAATAAACAAATAAAATAGATTAAGAGCAGCTCACAGAAACACGAAACCATTTAGGAGCTCTGCTAAGAATGCCAATTCTGCCCCTGAGGTGTGTAAAACTGCGGGAACGGTAGACAGGAGAAATTATATAGAGGTGACACTGTTAAAGTAGATTGCTCTTTAATTGTCTGCCCTGGGCAAATATTATCATCGTTTTCTATTCTTCATTCTGCTTCTCCCCCGTATCGAAGACACTAATGTAAAGTTTCATTTTTCAACTATTAATAAACTGGTAATGTTATAAAAACCTTACATCTGGATGAATAATACCAAATTAACAGCCTAACCACTGGTCAAATTTATTTCTATGTAAAGGAAGACTATTTGTTTTGATATGAGTGGCACTGTATTAGGTTAAACTCGGAGAGGATCAGAGTCACTCTCAAGATTACTTTCTAGGATAAAGCTTTTTCCTCTCCTGTTCATCCATCTTCAGTCTGAGGCCAGATTAATTTTTGAGAACCATGTTGCTTAAAGACTAGACTACAGGTGAATTTCCACCACTTTGATTGAAAGGTGAATCTTAAGCTGATGTAATCAAGCAACAGCAAAATAAAAGATGTTTCTTGAAATTTCTTTCCAAGAAGATGTTTAGATTGGTTTAAGAGTGGTTCACACTGATTTAGCTTAAGAGGCAAACAGCTTGCACACCTGTTTAAGAGGTTTATCCTCAGCTAGTGGTTACAGTCCATCAGCTGAGATGCAAGAATTAACTCAGCTGCCCACGCTTAGTCCTTTAAGCAGAAAGGGGCAGCAGCTTCACAAACAAGTCCAGCCCCAGCATGAGCACCTGTCTGATCTTGGCTGGCATCAATTCCTTTCTCATTTGACCTAACCTGGAATACTCCATTATCGTTCTGAAATACAGATATCTATACAGGCTTTGGGTCTTGTTGACCAAATCAAATACAAATTCATTCAAGTTGCATTAATACAGTTCACTTAAGTCCCCTCACTCTTACCACGCTCCAGACCCTAAGCCTTGGTATTTTGCCCATGACCTCAATGCAGATTTAAATACCCTCCTGTTAAATGAGATGTTTATGCTCTGCCCCACAGTGAGTCTCCCAGAAATCCTTAACCTCTGTTTTGATTTGGCCTGATCCTGTGGACCTGCTGTGCACTTCTCTCTGCTCCTATGTCTGTCATGTCTGGTATCGGTGGGAGCACTGGGCAACGTGCAGGATCAGTCTCCAAAACCCTGATTATGATGGGTACTGAGAGACCCCCTCTCCCATCGACAGCACCACGGTCCCATGCTGCCTTCTCATGGCCTCAGAGGGGAGACATTTGGCTGGGTCATATTTTCAGTGTGTACCTACAACTCCTTCCCTACAGTTAGATTTTTCCCTTGCGCCCTGTCTAAAATCAAGGCTTCACCTGCATGCTGAGTTTCAGCGTGCGGGAATGTTGTGTTGCTCCTCCGTCATATATCCCTCCACTTAGTTCTCTGACATTTTTCTTCAAACTCTTCCTTTTCAGCCTGTAGCTTTTTGAGATCAGCATTATTTAGCATCCTCGCTCTGGCCTCTAATTTTCTCATCACAGCAACTTTATTTTCTGTGCGGCACACTCCAGGAACAGCTGCTGCTATTCTACCAGGATCCTCCTTTCTCCCTCCGTCTGGCTGTCAGGAGGCTGCAGGTGCGCTCCAGCTCCCCAGTTTCTGCCTGCCTGTGCCAACGGATGGCCCCAAATTTCCTGGGGATTCCCAGCATTCAGGTGTGCCCCTCACCTGCCAGGGAGGTGTTTCTGCAGCCTGTACCAGCCGTAAGAGCACAGAAAAAAAAAATAGTTTCACAACAGGGTTTCTAGGAAGCCTCCTTTTATTTAAATTTCAGGGAGCTCAACCGCAGCAACGCTGCAGAGGTATAGCACCCTAGCTCTGAGTCTGCCTGGGTTTTACTACATGTCCTTCCCTGTTCCTGCCTGTTACGTATTTGAGAGAACCCTCAAAAGCCCACCCAGCACCCCGCCGAATCACAGGGAGTGCTGACTAGCGCTTGTCTCCAGGGGAGAAGCTTGGCCCCGTGCACCTCGAGGGGGAGATCCCCCCAGTCCCCTCAGCACCCCAGCCTTACGCCCGCGGCTGGGCTCCGGGGCAGCCGGCAGGCATTTGGGATCAACGTTTCCTCGCGGGTGGAGCGGTTTGCCAGTCAGCCTGAAACCCTTCTGAAAACCAGACCCGTGTTCTGCAAAGAAAGGACAAGCTTAATAAAACAGTCTTGGAACAAATTTATAAAAACGAAAAGGAAGCTCGCGCGCTCTCTCTCTGCTAACTGCATCCTGGCTTGGCTCCAGCTGCTGCGCTCTTTATTCCATCCGGCTGACATGCCGTCAGGGCCTGTCTCCGCTCCGGGAGCCACACTCAGAGCCTTACGAGCCCGGGAAGCCTGAGTGGTTAGTGTTGACCCCCAACACCTTCGTTGCTCTCCGGCCCCTCGGGCAAGGCACAAAACAGGATGTCGCCCGGGGGGGTGCTCCCGTTCCCACAGACCCCTTCCCTCTTTGCAGGCCGTTCAGGTGCAGACATTACGTGGCGTGTAACCCGCAGCTGGTAAACTCAATCTTTAATCAAGAGATGCATTGTTCTCAGGCGACCTGTGGGACTATCGTCTCTCACAGCCTGCCTTCAGAAATGTGGCTATCCCCTGGGCGCAGGCCAGAGGCAGCCTCATATCCCCGGTTGTCAGGCCAGTGAACTTCAGGCTTTCCTGAACATGAACAAGGGTTAGTCCTTATTTCCCCTGCGAGCAGCCCACGGGCTCCCCGTGGACGAGACGCTCCCTGCACGCCAGCAGGGTGACGTCTGATCCTCACTCGCTGTGACCAAACACCTCTGCTGCCCAGAAGGGAGGGTATGTCTACCCTCCCACTCCCTGGCAAGCCTTCCCCGCCTGCTGCCCTGCAGCCAGCGTCGACGCAGCCGTGTCAGCAGCCAACTCAAGCCCAAAGGCTCTTCAGGGTATGTTTTGCTTGCTGAACTCCCCGAGCCAGCACATCGCGGGGTCGGAAGCACCGCAGCGGCAGGGGGAAGGGGAGCGGGGCCGCTCCTTTTGGCTGCTGTCCTCAGTGAGGTGATGGCACATCACCTTCCGACGGGGCTTGTCTGAGGGCCGCACCAGGGCTGCAGCCTCCAAGGGCCGGCTCCAAACGCAGTTAGGAGCAAAGCTCAAATGTCTTTCAGGCCGCAGGTTTGTAAACTCACGCGTGGCAGTTGTTGCAATAGGTCATAAAACATTCTCCCCCATGCCCGACTTCAGTAGCTTCACGTTCGCTTTTGGTGAGCGCAGCAAGGGCCTTCTCAAGGAGATGTTCTGTCACCTCGTGACAGGACTTGATAAGAAGCAAATGGCAAATGTCACTTACACCTTCACTTACCGGCCAGCTGAAAATCAGCGTGGTACTTTTGGACTTCCACTCTTAAGTGCTTGTTGCTCGACTATTTCAACAATTTAGATAAGCTGGAAAAATGCAGCAAGGACACACGCCAGCCTTCTGGGAACGGATCCGCTTCAAAATACTTGATGAGATATGGAGAGCAGCAGCTAAATCTAGCAATGACATGCCGAAAGCTACCACCGGTGATGAAGGCCTGTACTCACCACAGTATATCAAGTTTAAAAGTAGGCCTGAAAAGTGCTGGGGAGCCAGTGGGTAAAATGTTGGCATTTTACTTTAAGAATCGTGATTGGAGTGGAAGATGTTGCCTTAATAAAATATGCTTTGTACCTACTCTTAGTAAATCACGGAGAAATTGGCAGTCTGTACAGGAGAGGAAGGCTAGAGCTCAGCTTACAAGCGGACTGAATTACTTCTCACTACAGATTTGAGGTTATTGGCAGACAGCCCATGTTGCCATTTAGTCCTCATAGCAAGCATGTTTTAAAAAATATTTCCCATATAGACAGACACACTGTAGCCGCTGAGACTCCAGAGAGCTGCCATATAGGCCCTCCTGCCCTTTGGAGGCTCTGGTTTGATTTCCAGGTAGTACAAATCAAAACACAAATTGCAATTATGTCTGTACCAAAAAATTGCTAGTTCTCCACACAGCAACTAAGAAAGAGAAGGGCGAAATGTTCCCAAACAACAAGGAGAAGCATACTGCTTGCTTTCCTCCCAAGAGCTACAAGTATGTCCCCATCTTGGAAGAAGAGGGACATTTTTGACAAAGTACCGCACCCTGACCCCTTTAGGGACCGATGGTTTTGTCACGGGCAGTAATAACACTCGCACTCCACAATCACCATATCTGCATCCACACGGACAAGGCAAGAGTTTGAAATGACATAATCATGATTTAATACCGCCATGTAGTAGCCTGCTAAATCTTGGTAACAGTCGCATTCCCAGAAGGGCACCCCTGTTCTTCACCGCTGCTCTTGCAAGTACCATGTATAACTGTGAATTCATATGTTCAGAAGAAGTCAACAAACTGGAAAAGTAAGCACACCTTCACCCATGGTAGGGCTGTAAGTAAAAAATTAATAAACTTGACTGTAGGATATTTGTGAGAAGCACATAAACACTAAATAGCCCAAATAACAGTGAATGAACACTCTTTACCCTCAGATCCATCACTGCTTGTGGTTCGCTGGCTGTTGGGGTTTTTTTTTAAAGCAATGTGTAGAAACAACCTAAATCGTCAGTCGTCCCTTGGGCCAAACCAGCACAAGGAGGGGGCAAACGTTTGCAGGACTGACCCTTCTCCATGGCACTTGGTCAGCCAATGTCCAGAAACAAGGCTCCCAGGATGGCAAAAAACTGGAGCCAATTCTGTTACTTCTCACAGTCCTGAAATTTGCTTTGAATTTGCCCTAACGCTAACCTAACCCTACTGTGTCTTTATCAGAAGAATGTTTTCAGCTGTAACTGCAGAAATGCTAGGCAGAAAAAAAAATGGTAAATGCTCACTTATACTTGATTACTAGATATCTTCTTTTTGTCCTGCTCCCTTTTATATTTTAGACAAGAATATCATCATATTTAAATGCCTCTTAGGTTGATGAAACACTTTAAAAAAAAAAAACCCACACAGATTTACTCATTAAGATATCTTCCTTACCTTTCTCCTCAGGGAGCAGGAGTTCTCTGTAGCCTATGCAGATACGCTCACCTATGAGGTATTTTTAGCAATGTATTATGGCTGCATGTTAATCCCCCTTTAGAGAGACCCTTAGGCTATTGCTTTTTTGCACGATCGAAACAGAATTGCAGCAACTTCTGGGTGACTAACTGATGCAAATTATACTGACATAGCTGGTGATTTTCCTGCTTTAAATTAGCAACAATTCTGATGCAAAAGTGATTACAAAAAGAGAAGAACTAAGTAAATAAAAATGCTATTTGTTGTGTTGTTGGCTAGGCTGAATCCACTAATGCTTTTAAAGTACTTTTTAATTATTTTTTTTTTAATCAGCTCAGCCAAAATTCAAAGACTGTTGTTTTAGCATTACTGTGTCATTGTCTGGTTGGATCTAGTTTGAAACTGTGGCTGGACAAGAATTTGCACAGTTGCAAGAACTCTGGTGGTATCAGTACTCAGGATGGAGGCCGAGAGGAAGAGGGCAAGGAGGGAGGGAGGCAGGGACGGAAGGAGGCAAGGTTTTTTATTACAGAAGGATGACATATCCTCATTCAGCTCTAGGATTAGTCAGAACTTCCTTCTCTTCTTGCATTTTTTTCATGTCATTAACAGACTGCTTTTCAGAACCCAAAACCTCAGTGAGAAAATCCAGAAAAATGTATGTGTTTTCATAACTATTTTCTCCTGACTTTCCCAAAATATCCTCTTTTCAGTTTGCCAAATAGACTTCTAGTAATAGCCTCTCTTTCCCACCCTTCCCCAAATCAACCCCATTATTTCCAAACCCATTTTGGCAAAGTAGTCGTTTGAATTTTTTGAAAGGTCGTGAACGAAGAGCCTTGACCACTTCTGGCTGTCTTCACAGCATAAGCATGAACTGTAAATCAGCACTGAGCAGTAACCAGAATTCATAGCACAAAAGTGAGATGCTGAGGAAACCTGTAAATGAAGCATTTAAAATGGCGTATAGTTCCTCATCTACAGGCTTGCATAGGAAGACAGTGCGGTGGAGACAGGTCCAGCGCAAGGAGCTGCACCACTACCACAGATGCCCTGAAGAGCTTTGGGTGAAAGACCCTGTCACCTGCTTTCCCCCAGTGCAAGGGCTGATCGTGAGCGTGGCCTCAGGGTGGGAAGGCAGCGAGGACTGCTGTCCCAGGGTACCTGCAGGAGCAGGGGAGGGGAAGGTGCCAGGTTGAGGAATGTTGCTATCGGTCTCTCATGCCACTTCATGGCCTGGAGAAACTGGCAAGTCTTCCAGTGTTGCCTAAAATAGCTGGAACCTGTAGACAGCTACTTCAAAAAATGTGCCGAGGGTGGTCATGGGCACTTCTCTTGGAAAACTGGCTTCACTCTTTCCTTACCCAAAACACTTTCCCTTTGCAGTTCACACATTGCATGCCAACATGTGAGTGTCTTCTAATCTAATGTTAGCAGGAGAAAAAAAAGATCCCAGATCTCATGCTGCAACTATGATTCCCCTGGAAAAACAGGCAGTCTCATAGCTGTAACCTTCCTCTTCACCAGACTCCTATTGTCCCAATTACTCTGCTAGTTCTTTAATCTCAGTAACAGTCTTGTGATTAACATAGCATTTTAAGAGCTTTGGAGCAGGGATCACAGCATTTTCCTGGAGCTAGGATGTGATTACAACATTCAAAGACGTGATACGTTAATAAAAATAAATTAATCTGCTACAACACAACGAATATCTTGAAGCGTATTTATTAATTCCACTGGGATTATATGAACTGCTCGATTCCTTAGGATTGTCTTGTGTTGTGCTATAATTTATGCTACTGTTCAAGGGAGAATAGACCTGGTACCAGCCTGCTTATCTATCTATGAATAGGTCAAGGATTAAGCATTACCAGTGTATTAATAGACTTGCCTGGAGAGAACAAGAGTAAATGCATCATCAATAAAGGCAACCTTGCTAAAGCTTAAAATTGTCGAGTTTCTAAAGTCTGTTGCAAAGTATGTTGAGTACCTTGGCTCTCAGCATTGTGTACCTCTGAACAGAGGAAGTGTAGCTCCACAGTGACTTCCAAAGTGAAATTCTACTGTGGGATGAGAAGCAAACCTATTCTGCTGGTGAGCCCGCAGGAAGCTGGGCTGGAGCATCTCTTCTCCTTGGGCGGGTAGCAGGGACGGAGCCTGTGCCTCACAAGGGCAACAGACAGCCCGAGATGGTGTGCAGTGTCCTTACCTCTGGGAAATTTCTGGGTTTTGGAGACAAGAAATCAAACGGGGCTGCTCAGTGAAGGTCCTGCAAGGGGGCTTCGACCAGAGTTGTGTGGATATCAAAATCTCAGTTGCTTAAGAAATTATTTACATTGTATTGTTTAAAGTTTTCCTTACTTTGTTGTCTGAGAACGACGGCAGCCCCCTCAAGATGTTGCTTGTTCTCTTGTGACCATGCCGCAGAGCACACGCTGTCAACACCTGTGACCACCCATGTTTGGATTCCAGATCCCAGGGGGTTGCTTGTAACCACAGCTTCATTAGGCTCTTGCTTTGTTTACCCTCTCTTTATATACATCAACAATGTGTGCCTGGTCTATAGCCTGTGCTTTTATAACTGTATTGTAAACTGATGATTGCTGCAATCGCCTAAATTTGGGGGGCTGGGGGTGGTTAATATTCAAGCATGTGGATCAGCCACATAGCTTTATATCTATCTATACAAATTCTCATGTCTTGCTCACCAGGTACAAAAAGGCATTCAGAAGCAAAGATTTACGCCACACAGAAAAAGGTTTGTTTAACCTGAATAGTGTCACTTAATGCTGACACCAGAAAGTCAGAAACCTGCACATCAGCAGGTTTCTTTTATAATCTCTTGAGGTTCTACTTCAGCTGTTCTCTGCCCAGCTTGAATGTCTATTTGCCTCATCACAAATGATTGCCAATTTATTGTCAAGGGTAAAATTACCTACTCTAAATCCCTGCTAATTGCCTCACTTACAAAAAAATTATGAAGAAAAAGACTAGGTAGGTTTTTTTGTTCCTCCAGGATTTTACCGGTCTCATGTGCCTCAACCCTAAATCAAGGCTAGGACAAATCATTTCACAAAAAGCTGTATTAGGATAATATTAAGAATTTGAATTGAAGTTACAAAAGTGAAGAATTTCAAAGATAGATCTGCAATTCCCATCTAGCAGCCTCTTCTTACTGCATCCTGTAGGCACAGAGACTTTACAAAATAAAAGTGTAGCGCCTGCAGGCTGGAGACCTGCGAGCTACGTCAATACTAGCAAATCAAACAGGGCCATGGCCTGGGCTTAACCACTACCCTTGAGTGTCCGTAGTATTCACACGTTAGAGCACTCCCTGGTATGGTTTAAGTTCATGCCCATCAGCACTCTGCCATGCAACGTCCATGCCTGGTCCAGAAGCGGCTCTGAGCCATGGCTGCCCTCGTTCGGCCACATGGGCAAGGACACCCGCACCCTGGGAGAAGCGAATGAAGCGGTTTGGGAGCAGGTCGTTGCTACCTCATGTCCCTCAGTGAGAAAGAGCTTGCTGCCGTCTGTTTTACTTCCTAAAACCGGTGTAAGTATTTAGTATTTCTATAATGATAAACCCTAGGACAATACTTTAGTTTTTGCATCTAGATTTCTTTTCCTTTTTCTCCCTTCTGTCCTTTCTGTTTTGCATTGAGCCGTATCCTCGGTGCATTCTTCCACTCCCCTTGGCACGTCAAGAAACTTAACTGAGTCTGACTGAGCTCAGATCAAGCACAGCTCCTCAAGGGAACTGCACAACCCAAATAAAATTAATTGTAGGGATTAAAATGAATAGGGGAGGATGTGATTAACACAATCAATTAATGCAAGTTCTCCTGTGTGGAATAAGACCTACCACATCCATGGTAAATTGTCATTTTGAAGTTACTCATTTTATCGTGGGTGAACATACAGATAACCCATCACAGTCCCTTTTTGTAGTCAATGGCCGCCATACAGAGAGAAATAAAAATGGGTATAGCCAAGCCCAGGCCTCCCCACCGGCACGGCGGTGCCGGAGTGCGCTGGCAGACAAGGAGGCTGATTTGCCCTGTGGCAGGGCCGGCAGCTGAGTTCAGGTACCCACATTTCCAGACTTGGAGAGGTCTGTCTGCGCAGGCTGAGCGTCCTGCTTAACCATGTTCGTGCAAGTCTGCGTGAGGAAAAGGGGGGATGGGGAGCAAGAAACATGTCATCTCCTATGTTAAATGTACATCAGCTCCAGCACGGGGAGTCGGAACAGCAACCATACAGAGCCATGGCACACTCCTTGGTCCAGCTCTCCGCCTTTGGGAACTGAGGGTGGCTGGTGGGGACAGCAAGTTGTTTTCTTCACCATTTATCTGTTTTAGAGAGGACTAAAACAAAGACTTTGCTAAGGCTTTCACAGACCTTCTCTGGAAGCAGGGGAACATGGAAGCAGGGGAACATGGAAGCGGAGGAACATGGAAGCAGGGGAATTTAGGAATGACAAAAGGCAGCCCCAGATGCTTTTCCTGCTGCTATCGGTCCCCAGCCCCTTGCACTTCTCCATTGCCTTGTGCAACTGCTCCATCCTTCCTTTGCTCCTCCAAACCCTTGGTTTTCCTGTTGCCCCTACTCTCAGTGCCAGTTTTGCTCCTCTCTTCCCAGTCCTGACTGTCCTGGTCTCCTCATCCAGCCACTTTTCCCCCCGAAGCTCGGCATCCCGTTTCAGCATGCTGCTCCGGTGCTGCCGGCGGTGCCCATCAGAGCGTGGGTGTGTGCGTCTGCGTGCACGCGCGTGTGCGCCAGTGGCATGCAGTCGTGTCTGGCGTGCAGTTCGGCAGCCTGCACCGGACTGAATGCTTCCACCATTGACAAAATGCATCTTCCCTCTTTAATAAAAAGAGAGGGAGAGAGAATTTTATTTCTTTCCTCGTTTACGCTTACAAAGAGGTACACCGGTGTTGCTCTAGGGCTTTTAAAATGATGTGACAGCTATCTCCCTAAATAGGTAACACCATAATCACAGGCTCCTGAAGAGCCGCCCCGCACCCATCACCTGGCGCACCCAAAACAAGCAAGGTCCTGCAAGCCCGAGTACGGGTGGCTCCAGAGGTTGCCATCCTTGGGCTGAGGTAACACCAGGCACTACATGAGCAAGACACAGGTTTTAGTACCGATGACGGGGTCCGTTTCTGAGGCACAACAGTCCCTGCCCAGCCAGCTGCTTTCCATCTCACAATATTTACATATTATGTATGTATATAATATTTACATATTATTTTACAAAATATGTAAAATACGGTGATGACGCTTAAAATTAATGTCAGTCCCAGAGTTATTCATGGGGTTAGCCATGTTTATCTCTGTAAATTGTGACCTTGCTGGAACCTGAAGGCATTAGGAAGTACCTTGAGCACACGTTCTAATAGAGTGAGTCTCTTCAGAAGGATTAAAGGGAGGTGAAAAGCCAGGTAAACACTCTAAAAACATGAAAGCATGTAGCGATAGCAAAGGGGGATGAGGTTGTTTTTCTGCTCCTTTTCTTTGTACAAAAGCTGTTTGGCATCTATATTGTGTGTGTGTGTGTGTTTGGCAACAGTCTGCCATATGGTTTTTCTGTTTTCTTCCAGCTGCAGCCCTGTTTTCTAAGCAGCATAAATCAGAATGACAGGTAAAATAACAAGACTTTTGTCAAAAATATATGCACCTCCAGTGTTTTAAGAGCATGTTGATTTAGCATGTGTATGAACATACGGACATGTCCGGAGAGAGACAAATTCCCTTCCACCCATCCAACGCATTGCTGCCTTGCCCCCCCAGCATAGCAAAACCCCATTTCTGTACTCAGGTGCAGGTTTCCTTCTTTCTTGCATTTCCTTTCCTTCCAAAATATCAGTCTTTCAGATATGTGTCCAAAACATTGACCTCCTACTCGGCTCAGAAAGGACAGTTCAAAGCTGATATCAAAATCACACTCCCTCCTTTTGTGTGTTCTGTTTATTTGTTTTGATTCGTGCCACTTCCCTCAAAATAAGCCAACTTTGCTCTTACAGCCATTCCTCTTTATGAAAACAGCTTAAAATATTTACCTCAATGAAACCTGGACACCCACCTTATTTCAATAATCTCTCGGTGATTTAAGTGAAACAGATGCTGTTGAGTCAGACCAGCAGAGACTGTAGTGTTCCTGGTCATATTTTTTATCTAGGTTCTCCCCTTTTCAAAAAAAAATGCACTTAATCTGTATATTGCCTGGCTTCCAAGAGGGTTACAAAGGGCCACTGAAAAGAAAACAGTGCACAACATCTGTAGGCTGCAGAGTCTGCTCTGCCCAGCCTCCTCCCTGGGCTGGAGTCAGCTGTGCATCCTGCTGACTCAGACCCGCCACGCTTTCAGAGGAGTAAAATATGACTAAAAAGTGCTAAAATAAGTGTTCCTCTATAATTAAAATTTGCCAGCTATGTCTAAATGAGTTCAAAATACCTTTTCCAGAAAACACTATTCCTATAAAATGAGATTTTTCTTTTCAAATCAAAGAATAGTTTTAATAAATGAGGAGAAAATTATCTGTTGCAGCATCTCTTACAAAAGACGGTAATTAAATTGCTTCAGTTTCTAACCTGATCCCTCTGACTTCTGAGAAGCGTTTCCTGGTCAGGTGCTGGCAGCAACCCGCTCCTCATGGGGTGTCCCTGCTCTGCATGGACCCCAGAGCCGTGTCCCATTAGTGCCACACAGCTGCACTAGCTTGGTGACCAAGGGTTGTGGTCCCTGTGATCGCCCGACAAAATCAGTGGCTGCTTTGTACCTGTCTGCCGGATTATCGAAGAGAAGGTGACGCAGTCTCGGAAAACACCAAAATGTGGCACCCCTGCTCCCTTAGAGCTCTCTCCCCTGGTTTCCTCCATGGCAATGAAAGCTCCTCCCTGTGCTCCTAGAGCTGCCGGGAGAAGGTGATGGTGCAGCACGGCAGCAGTTTTGCTCCAGAGGCTGTATGCAGTGCCCACGCAGCCACCACCAAAGACCAGACTCCAAGATAAGCAATATTTCTGGGGCGGTTTCAAAGAGGCTGATGGCTGCTACGCAAGGTGACCAAGGTCCCTCTGGTGTGACTATCCCAGCCGGCTAGTTTTCCAGACATGTTTTGTAAAACTATTGAAATTTCTATTGACTTCCATCAACACAAATAATTTTTCTCTATTTCATCACATTTACCACATGCTAAATAGCATCAAAAGCATGCAAATGATTATAGAGGGAATCTCTGTCTTACTGGCATCACTTCAGCCACTTTTAGTCAGAAGAAAATCTCAATGTAAGAATTTTCTCAGGTGTCCAAGAAGCTGTATTACCAATATGGTCTTAGAGGAATAAAAAAAAAAACAAATCTGTTTTATTTCAGGCATAAAAATCTTTTTTATAATTGTTCTCATTGCTTATTACTGACCCAAAACTCAGGCCAGATTAAAATATCAAGAGACGGGCCCATATGGCAGACATTCATGGTCATGTTAAGCATTAAATGGATGGATGAGCAGATGAAAAAAAGGGTAGCTGCAGATCCTAATGCTGAAAAAGGCATTAGGCATATTCTCTGCGTCAAGAGGAGGGAGGAACACTACAAAAAGGGTGAATTGGGAGTGGGAGGCAAGGACTGAGCTGGGACCTCCTCTTCTACCTTCTGTTTTTTAATGAAGAAGAAAATGGGGCTGGGAGAGTGGCTGTGCAAAGAGACAGGGCAGCTGAATGGAAAGAGATGAGATCCCACGTGTGCCTCAAAGAGCAGAGTTGGAGAAGCAAGTCTCCAGCTCCAGAAAGTAAACCGGTAGGTTTTCAGGACACAGAAATCTGAGACAGGCTCAGGCTCTTGGGAGCTGAGGGGGGTTTCAGCCTCAGCTCCTTGCAGGCTGAAGCCCTGGGCTCCTCCTCCCATGCCCACCCCAGGCTGAGTGGGAGCACCTCACCAGAAGAAGCTCCACTTTGCTCAGCTGCGGCACAGCTGCCAGCTCCCCAGAGCATGCCTAGAGTTGTTCATCTCTCAACGGCGAGAGCTCTAAAGGATTTAAAATGGTTAAGCTACATTTTTTCACGTGGCTGAATCATGCCCTATTTCTCCGTGCTGTATGGTAATGATGAAGTGGTTGGCCGGGGAGACAACCCTGCTCAGTCTCACTCTTAAAAGTCATGGTCGTATTTGCCCTTGGCTTGGCTTGTAAAGGTAAAATAATGGAATAATAAATCCTCCTCCCCCGTTGCTGAGGAGCTTTGTTTTTCCAAAGTTTTATAACTTGGTGGATTGTGGCAGTGCACAATTTACCCTTTCAGCATGTGAGTCATAATCGACTTTAATTGCTTAAGTAATTCAGTCCCTGAGCCCCGTTTACAGTGGGCACCTTTGCACTGTTTGGCATCCAGCCCGTGATTTGTAGACGCATCTGAGTCTCACACATGCGTGCAGTGCTTCCCTACATAAAACTTTATATATTCCTACACTCCTTCCAGGAGTCATATATTATTTACATCATCTGTATTACAAACGTACCAGAAGCGCACTACAGTTTTCTCTGTAGATCAGCTGGCTTTTCATGTTTCCCATGCCTGAAAGTGTATTAAACATTCCTG